>NW_009953200.1:907098-917472 GCF_000747805.2 Chaetura pelagica | reverse complement strand
AAAGAGTGTCATATGATCCCAAATGCTGACTGAGGGTCACATCAGGACACAAAAGGAAGCAACAGATGACTGAGGTGGTTTCTTCAAAAGGTCTACAGTTCTCTAATGCTAAATTTATACTTAGGTGCTTAGAGTGAAAAGTGTAACAACTAACTTCCTGAGTTCCCATCATTAGGGGATAGAAACCAACAAACAAATGGAAAACTAGTGTCTGGGAGTCAACATGCATATAGCATTTTCAGAACCAGCCACATGAATGAAAAAGGCTCAAGTTACACTCAAGGAAAAGCTGATGATCCTCAAAACAGAGAAAACCACCTTGGAATATTTTCCTAAAGCTACTTGGTCTCATTCTTCCTGCAGCATCTGCTGTCAAACCATGGTTGGACACAATAACCTTTAAGGGCTTTTCCTACCTAAATGCTTCTATGATTCACCCATCCAACCTGTTATAGTGGAGTCCTTCCAGAACCCACACTGGTAAGGGATTATTAGACCACAAGGTTAAAAAAAGGCTTTCTATCAAACATCCAGGAGAACAGTCCTGATACTCTAGGCATACGTGTCATTCCTTGCTTCTAGGCAAGACCACTGCATTACAAACCATCTTTGTGTAAAAAAAGCACCCTCCTAAACACCTGCAATGAAAACAGTTTGCAAAGTGGCCCTCACAGGAGCATCAAACAGCAGCATCACACCGCTTCTGTACTCCTGCTCCCTTCAACAACTTGCTTACCACCATCCAGAATTCATGGATTTGTGGTGGACTGGTTTTATCTAATAAAAACAACTACTGTCAATGTGAGTATCCTTCAGAAAAAAAAAGAAAAAAAGAAAAAAAAAAAAAAAGCAGAACTGTTTATTTCAAAAGCCCAGACTTTTTATAATATTTGTGTATATACATATATACACACACATAAGCACACCTATCATGTGTGTATAAAAATACATGTAAGAGAGATTTTCTGAGCAGGAAACTATGGAATAATTTCTACTAGCTATCAGCAACTTCCAAACTTAGTATTTCCAGCTCCTAATGCAACACTGGTCTATTTTGGTCTATTTAACTGCTTTTAAAGAAAGGATTAAAATGAAAGTATCTAGTTTTCTGCACATTAAGGTCATTAAAAGACCCCAACTACTTCACCGATCTTAAGCAGATTTTCACAGATATGTGGCAGAACACTATGATTGCAGCTACATAAAATCAGCTACAAGAAAAAGGTTTAGCCTCTCCTTTCTGCAGTTATTCAAGAGGAGAAATTAACAGGGTGGTCACTCCTAAGCTATTTAGCTCAGTTCTGTCACAAATGGCAGAAGGAACTCCTGGTTGTGTATCATTCTGAGGCAACATCAGTGTCACCATGAAGGACCTCTTGCCTAATGGCCAAGACAGAAGCAAGAAGCTTCAGAGTCCCAGCTCTCCTCTTTACCAGCCACTGCTGGTCTCAGCAGTCCCCCAGTTTCTCTGTCCAAAACTGGTTATCTTGCCCTGTTGCCAAGAGCAGTGGTCCCTGATCTACTTCTGTGGCTTCCTGATTTTACTGTAGCACAACCAACAGCAATAAGAAATATTTTTTACAGAGCAACAATACAAAAAAATCCAGGTTTTTCTAAATATGCTTATCCTAGGTAAAGTGTTTACAAAGCAAAAGCTATTTCTAAAATTCTGGGAATGCAGTCCTTAGCTCAAAATAGTTCCAGAATTATTTGCCATTCATTATCCTTTACAATTCAGAATCTGTGTCTAACTTGGAAATTTAGTACGTTTGCTCTGAGTTTTATAGTCTCCTAAACAGTTTCATTACTTTTTACAGGAAGTAACACAGAATTATTTGTAGTTTCAGTAATGGAACCAGTACGCCAATGATCTCCCATTTCTGAAGTTCCCTAGTTATCCTGAAATCATAAAAATACATCAAGACAGCAGCAAGAAAGTGGACAGTTCTCTACAGCATCTCAACAATAAACAGCAGAACCGTGATACTTCACCAGAATGTTCAAAACCTAAATTGAATGGCAGCATGATTGCAGTGGTTCCAGTTATGTTAATTAGGCTGAATTCATGGTTCATTGATGCTGCAATTATGCTGCAAAGCAACGCTGCAAGCACGCGAGCTCATCCTCCTGCAGCCTGCTGAGTCTGTGGCCATTATTCTTCTTGTGGCAAAAAGACTTTCTAAAGAGATAATATGTTGGAGTAACATTCATACCTACACCACATGGTTTTTGCAGAGATGCAATTAGACAATCAGGTTTTGGTACTTTCTTCTTTTTCCCATTTAACAGGAAAAAGAGCTTTCCAAGTTCAATGGCCACTTTTAAGCACGCTTTACTTGGCCAATTTGCATGCAAATTATATGCTTTATTAGCCCCATTTCAACCATGGGGTGAGCAAAGGAGGTGAAGAGTTTTGCCCAAAGTTATGTACCTCTCCAGTGGAAAGAGAACCTAAAGATCTCTCACCTTCTTTCAATGACATCTCCTGATTGACCGCTGTAGATAAGATGCACACACCACCCAAAACCTTCTGCGCAGAAAGATGGTTTAAGAAAGTGGTTGGTAGGTTTGTTTTCAGTGTTTCCCTTCACCCAGGGCTCCAGCCCACCAGTAGGAAGATCTGCAGGGACTCATTCAACCACACAGAGGTTCTGCCAGGTTGTCAGGAACTCAGTGTCTTAGATCTTCTGATGAGAATTCCGTCCAACTAAATCAAACAAACAATGACTTCGTGATATGAGAAAGCAACCAAACCATCAATGATCAGATTCTTCTGATTAATACACTTATTAACTGGGAGTATTTTTAAATTTATATGCTTGCAGTGGAGAACTTTGCTATTTATCTGCTTTTACCTCAGTAATCAACTATTGTAAGTGTTCAAGTTATTCCTGCTAATAAGAAATACATTAAATGCAACTATAAACATTCACACACGACATGTATTAGAGTTAAAATCATATCTTTACATCAACTTTTAATTTAAGAATTTCAATATACTACAATATTGCTCGATTTAGTCCATGAAAATTGAATGAGTGCTTAACTCAGCAATGTCAGACTTCTAACATAACTCTTTCCTTATTCAAGAATTCTTCGGTGGGTGAAGTCTTTGTTGCCTGTTCTTTTGCAATAACAGGTTAAAAAAGCCTTCAAAGGAATGAATACAGAAACCATGTGAGGACTAAAGAACACTTAAAACTTATATACATTTACATGCACACCCCACAAAGGTTTCAGTGAGGCTTTCTGTGAAATGCAGAGGGGCAAACGGGCATGGTTCTCTCAACTAACTGAGAGAAGACATGAGAAAAGCTGAGTATGTTGGCTTGCAATGAGAAGGAAAGACTTTAATATGGCAGCAGCTCATTCTCTAAATGTGCACTGTGTACCTGCCCTTCTCCAAAAGTTTTCAAACCTTTGCAGTTTTTACAGTGTTGAGGAGACAGGGATGGAGGAAGCTGATTTTTCAAGCAAGCAGTCAGTCTGTTGTTTTTTAAGAATGGCTCTATTTTAAAAACCAACCCTTTCAGAAAACACATTTTCCAATGCTTTTATTCTCAAAAAAACCACTGTGGAATCAGGTATCTAAACAGGAGCTAGGCCAATGCATGCCTCTGAAGAACTTAAAGCCCAATTTCCAGAATCACAACTGATTTAAGCACTTAGAAGTTCAAGTCTCATTAAAAACCAATGGTGCTTAAGCACAATTTTTTTTTTTTTTTTTTTTTTAAAAAAAAAACTTTAAGCAGATCTTGAAAAAAATTTGATACCAGCCACTTCAAAGCTGGGTCTCTGAACTCCAGGGTGATTGAGTTTCCATAATAGAATTATGGTTGTAACAGAGCTGGATTGAAAGCTGGGTTCAGCTTTCAATCAATCTCCCCAAAATAGTTGCAGATGATGTGTATTTTAGCTCTCTGATCCTCAGGTGACACATGTATGAACAATATTAGGGAGAGATGCATTAGAAAGGGAGGGCAATACTGTAACTAGAAATAACCATCTTTTCCACAGATGAATGGACATCCATAACAATTTAATCTAACAAGACATCTAGCTTACATGCCCATTTAAAAAATGATAATGGCATTTGTCTGGCAGGTTTGTTCCTCGATGCTTCATTCAATGACTATTCTGGTCCTTTTGCTTTTTTTCACTATTATCATCACAGGTCTTTTTCCAGATTAAATCCACCAGCAGCTCTGACCCAAGCCATGTCTTCAATTAAAACCCCATTTAAGTCTAAACACAAGGAATTCATTCATTGACTGAGCTTTGGATCTGGCTTTTAGAATGAGTTTTGTAAAGCTCCTAAGACAAAGAAACTAAACCAGTTTGACACTGTAACCAGTCACTATATAAACAGAAATCTAAGAGCACATCAGGAAGAACAGAAATATTTACCAGACATTAAATAATATAAGTTTGAGAAGTAATTTGTACTTTATGTAAGAGCACAACAAAAAAACCCCCGTTTTCAGATATGTAATTAGCCCAGTGGATCTGGCTTGCTGTCTACACTGCCTACTTAAGCTCTAGTTTAAACACAACACAGAAAATTATGTCAAGTCCACCAGAGAGGAATGTATGTGCTTCAAAAGTTTTATTAATCTCACTTGAAAGCATTACCATGGACAAGAGGAAAACTAAATATTAAATACACCATTAACAGGCAAATTATTTCAAATCAATGAAGCATGACAAGACACAAGTATACTGTTTCTCAATTTCTTTTTCTCTAATGCCTACTGAGGAGACAGGTAGCAAATGGCCAAGGTTCAAATGCAGGACACAAATTAGATGAAACTAGAAACAGCGTTAAGTCAAACAGCTCAAAACTCTGAAGAAAGTTAGCAGAGGCTACAGTTGAATCCTTACTGACTTCACACCAACCTTTTCTAGAAAGTAGGTAAAGCTGGTACACTGTTAAATTTTTCTAATTTTACAGAATTAAAATATTTCTTTCAAGCTATGCTCACCAAATCTGCACCCAAACCAAAACCGACAGCTAGTTTCTTTTCTCTTGGATGTGAAGCAGCAAAGTAAAATTGCAAAACATGAACTGGCCATTTTATTTATAATAAAAAAATGGTCCAATGCCTAATGAATGCCTGCTCCTCAGCAACTGAAAGATTACTGGACATCATAAAAGCACTTTTACCAATTCATTAGTTAGGTAGAACTCACTTTTACAGTCCAGGTTAACAATCTCTCCTTACTGGTACTCTGTGTGTGTTCAGAGAAAGCATAAACTGGGCCACAAAGGAAAAGGCAGACTCAGAGGTGCATTAAGAACCCAGTTCCTTGAACCAACATGATAACTACAAATACATGCCACAGTTTTATTAAAGTTTAGTCTGACAAAGCATTTGGTCCAAAAGACATTATTGGCCAGACTAGCAACATCCACTGACTTTGGTGTTGCAATCCTGACAGAACATCTTTACCTATAACACTCATTCTCCCTTGACAACCCCAAGAATGATTCCTCTATTACCTGCACTGATTTATTGAAAAGGCTTTAAAATGTCTTGTGCTTCACAACCTAGACTGAAGGAAGCTGGTCAATGGAGGTGATTACATCTGAAAACGATAGATCATCCATTACTGACAGCTTTTGTATTTCTCACTTGAAAAAAAAAAAGGCCCTTGACTACACAGATGTAGACTTAAACATTTGAAATTTGTAAGGTGAATATAAAGACTGAGGGTTTAAACCCTCAGTTTATCAGCTCTACAGGCCCAATTTTGCAATCAACTAAACCTACAGTACATTTTCATCAAGTGCTGCAAATCAGCAAAATATTAAATGAATCTTGAAAAAATGATTATGAATCCACAGTTCTGTTTGACTGTATAATTCTATTTAAGATTAAAATTACTATCATAAAAAGGCCACTTTCTGAATGTAATTCCACAAAAACATCATCACAAAAGCTTTTACTGCTATTTATGTCAGAATGTATTTTAAACAGTTCTAATCATTTACCTTTGTGGACACTTAATTAAAATTACAAAACCAATTTTAATCTGTAGTCCAATTAATATGCAAATATATGCAAATGTGGTAAATCAAGGTGGTGATTAAGTTAAGGACACTCTATTTCATGTCTGCTTTAAGTGTGAAAACAAACAATCTTTTTTGTAATTGTACTGATGGATTGTGATGTTTATAGGGTTAGTATGGGGTACAAATGTTTATGCATCAACATTATGCCAAAACAAAGATTTTATACTCTGGAGTGATTTAGCATCCAGCATACATTCAGATGTAACAAAGTCATTTTGCAGTCATCTTGTGAATTAGAATAAGGTCAAAGCAAAGTTAAATTTCTATGTCATCCATTTGTATGGCTATTTAAAATTCAACAATCACTTTCTGATGTGTTAGGTAAGAGCCAAGAAGTCTCAAGAATGGCATATTATCACCCTTTATCATTTAGTGTTCATAATACACTGGTTTATCTTTGATACTATTACAGAAATAGTTCTCCCATTAAGGTGCAAAGATATTCATCCTTTTTAACCCTTCTCCCTCCACAAGTTTCCATTTTTCTATCTGCAGCCAAAGGTTCATCTAGCACTGAGGGTTTCTCTACAGCCAGACACTAGATTCACCAAGTACTGCCAAAGTTCACATTTTTGCACTTTTCACCCCTTCTTTCCCCTCCTGCTGACTTGAGGAGGCTGATGCTTCTTCCCATTTGCCTGAATTAAAGCCTATCTGTTGCTCTTCAGAAGAGC
The DNA here is from genome assembly GCF_000747805.2 of Chaetura pelagica. Lineage (NCBI taxonomy): Eukaryota > Metazoa > Chordata > Aves > Apodiformes > Apodidae > Chaetura > Chaetura pelagica. The sequence continues at coordinate 910,725 of NW_009953200.1, read as the reverse complement.
AAATCTGAGTTCCTCAGCTCTTGGACTGAAGCAACTCATTTTCTCTGTCAATAAAATAATTAGATTGAAATATGCAGCATTGAATTTTACAGCTTATTTGAGAAATATCTGTGAGTTCAGCATAGCTTTCCCTTACCTTCATATTCTTAGGAATTGCCAAATCTATTTTGAAATATGTTCAGTGCAAAAGGACAGCATCCATCCACCTCTTGTCATAGTGTGGTACCCAAATACAAAATCCCAACCCAATCACTCTCTCCATGAAGCTTTATTCATTATTGATTAAATCTCCATCAACTACAACAAAAATTCACATCAGAGAATCTTTCAAAAAAGTTTCTTCAGTGACGTCTTCACAAATGTGCTTAATTTCCTTTTAAGATTAGGTCAAGAACAGCTAATAAGATTAAGATGTACTATTATTAGAATATTTTTACTCAAAATTCTTTATGCTTCTGCATTATTATTGTCATCATAACCCACAAGAATAAGAAATACAGCTACACTCAAAGCTGCTTTTAAGAAAAACCCCATTCTGGCTTGACTGTGTGAAGTCTCCTAACAAAACCAAAGAGATTGGAAATGGTTTAAAATATTTTAGCAATTTTTAAAAGGAAAACAGACACAAGGTATTTTTGCAGCAATGGGTCTTACAAACTTAAATTTGTGATGCAAATTGCAGAATCTACACAGCCATACCTATCATTAGGTTTCTGTAAAAAGCAGAACTGACATATTTATGTCTCTTGATTTAGTAGAGACTAACAAGGCACCATAAAATCCACCTGTCAGAGGTTCTAAAAAGATCTTTTAGCATGTGGTTTCTGGCTAAAACACAAAACCCAGCCCCTCCTCCCCTGAAATGGACTCTCAAAAATATCTGCTTTCTCCAAAAAGGACAAAGCTTTGCATTAGGAACTAGAAGTCAAACACTTGTGATAGCACATTCCACCTCCAACCATGAACACCATGAACAACACGTTTTCAGTTTAGACTGTGTTTTTTTTTTCTGTGCTTTTAGATTAGAAAAGCACATTCACTTCCAAAGTGAAGAACTGCAGAAACAAGATGGGCCAGTTGCCACAGCCAGCAATGCAGCTTGACCCAGCTCTAACAAATCACCAACAAAGGAACACAGAATCACAGAATAGTAGGGGTTGGAAGGGACTTCCGAAGATCATCGAGTCCAACCCCCAAAACGTAGAAGGGTATTTGTGGGAGCTGATAAAAGGTGTGAAAGTGAAGATCTCAAGGAAGAGAGCTACATCCAGCACAGCCATTAGTGACTGCATGCTCCAATATTTAAGCATATGGCCATAACTGCAATTATATAAGGATAGGAAAATAGAGTAGTAGGGATGTGTACTCAACTGAACATGCAAGAAGGTTACCCATTAGTGCTGCCAGAATCACAGAATCATCACAGTTGGAAAAGACCTCTCGGATCTCCGAGTCCAACCAGCGAGGTAACTCTAGCTATTCTTATGAATCTGAAATTAAACATAAAGGTATCAAACATGCCAGCAGAGTTCACAGAGTTGCTGATGTTTTGGCCTATAGCTTATTTTGTTTCAGTGGGAGATAAAAGGTGATTCTCAACATGATGTGACATCATAGGATAAAACTGTTGAAACCAACTGCACTAACACAACAGCAGCACTGACACAAACTGCAACTTAATCCCTCTAAAGACACAGGAGCTTCTTCTAAGTTTCAAACATATACCATTGAAAATATCTCACTACTGTGTATTCAAGGATGCACTTCTCTTTTGCTGTTTTTCTCATCCTTTTCACTATTTACATGTTTTTAAACAGAGCACTGGTTTACAATAGAGCTGCAAAGAAGACATTATTCTTGATCATTCCCTAAGTATTTAACCACTGAAATTTTCTCTAACCAGTTTTCATACAGTCAATTATGAAATGTTCTTGTGATGGAGGCAAACAGCAGTTCACACACATACTTAAAAACTCAGAAACCATTTCACTACAAGGACAGAGTAGGATTCCACCTCCAAATCCAGTTCCAGGAGTAGATCACACACCAGCATGTAAGAAAAGAAAAAGAAATGCAGAAGGATCTCATTCAGGAACACAATTTGGAATGCTACAAAGAAAAAATACTCTAAATATCTAAAAGCAACAATCCCATAGAACTTGCATTTAAAGCCCAAATCTGCAAACAGTCATATAATGTATAGAATCTTGCATCGTGCTTCTTAACATTAGAAATTCAGGTTTTGTCTGTCCAGTGACTGGAGAACTGGAGTGAAATGATCACATCATCACAAGGAAAAAGAATGTGAAAACTGAGCAACTGAGCCCAAAACTGTTCTGTGGGTGGGGTATTCATTGGTTTGAGTTTGTTAACCCGTGTTGATCTTGTCCAACTACTAAATGAAAACAAGTTAGAAGGAAGATTTTCCTCTTTGTCTCTATCATCCTCTATAGTATAGTGTAAAGAGAATAACATGAACACGCTTTAACATGCCCTGATCTTCTATGTGTGTGTTTGGGTGGGAATAGCTTAAACATTTTATTATCTTTGTCATTAAAAAAGCACAGAAAATATCAACAAGTATGGCTAAACCAAAAACTACTTTCCAAGTTTCCTTTATGCAATAGAAATCACAGCCCTTGTGAAATATAAAAATAATATTAAAATGTTCTTTTTTTTCCGGCTTTTTCCAAGTCTTCTTTCATATTTGAGATACAAGCCTGTAAATTTTGACTGAGTGCCTTTAAAAAAGACCATCATTTACTTATTATTTAATACTGATTTAAATTACTAGGTTCTTAAGTTTCTGACCTCTTGTATTTTATGATGTATTTAAAACACTTTGACTCTTATGAACCATTTAATTGAATAGATAATAACTGCCCATTTGTCCTACTTGCCATTCACCAAAGACAAGATTCACCATTACTTCTGAAACTATTCTGTATGCCTGTCACTCACCAGTTTTCTTTCACTGGTGGAGGGAAAAATTGCCCTTGATTATTTTGATGACATTGATGACATCAACACACTGCAATGCAAAAACTAAGAAATACATTTGCAATTTTTAAAGTCTATGGATACTTTTTGATCAAGTCTATATGGCTGGAAGAAGAATCAGATTCTCAGATGATAAAAATTGCTATACTTGACTTTAGCAGAACCACAGCCCTTCAAGTCAGCTGAAGTCCTAGTCCATAAACCATTAGGTATGGTTGATCAAACACATGATTTTGAAATGTTGATCTCTGCCTTCTGTTCCAGACTACATTACAGGGAACAGATTACAGTCTGAAGGAAAGAAAGCCTTCTGAGCTGTATGAAACAGAAAAATCCCTGTATTCAGCTCAATATTAGACCATCATTTTGGTTACAAGATTGATGGCATACCTGCTACCCAACTAAGGCAATTCACAAAGTAGGCATCTACTGGGTTGTTTGGCTTAGTTGATAAAACAGAGTCTCTATCAGAATCAGATGCTTTTTCAGAACTAAAGCATCCATGTCATACTTCAAAATACTTTCATATGCTTAAAGTACTTACTGCAGTTGTGCTGGAAGGCCCTCAGGTCTGCATTCTAATTGTCACGTTTTCTGGTTATGTTTTATAAAGTAATAGGAAAAAAA
>NW_009953200.1:881867-905059 GCF_000747805.2 Chaetura pelagica | reverse complement strand
AAAAATAATATTAAAATGTTCTTTTTTTTCCGGCTTTTTCCAAGTCTTCTTTCATATTTGAGATACAAGCCTGTAAATTTTGACTGAGTGCCTTTAAAAAAGACCATCATTTACTTATTATTTAATACTGATTTAAATTACTAGGTTCTTAAGTTTCTGACCTCTTGTATTTTATGATGTATTTAAAACACTTTGACTCTTATGAACCATTTAATTGAATAGATAATAACTGCCCATTTGTCCTAGTTGCCATTCACCAAAGACAAGATTCACCATTACTTCTGAAACTATTCTGTATGCCTGTCACTCACCAGTTTTCTTTCACTGGTGGAGGGAAAAATTGCCCTTGATTATTTTGATGACATTGATGACATCAACACACTGCAATGCAAAAACTAAGAAATACATTTGCAATTTTTAAAGTCTATGGATACTGTTTGATCAAGTCTATATGGCTGGAAGAAGAATCAGATTCTCAGATGATAAAAATTGCTATACTTGACTTTAGCAGAACCACAGCCCTTCAAGTCAGCTGAAGTCCTAGTCCATAAACCATTAGGTATGGTTGATCAAACACATGATTTTGAAATGTTGATCTCTGCCTTCTGTTCCAGACTACATTACAGGGAACAGATTACAGTCTGAAGGAAAGAAAGCCTTCTGAGCTGTATGAAACAGAAAAATCCCTGTATTCAGCTCAATATTAGACCATCATTTTGGTTACAAGATTGATGGCATACCTGCTACCCAACTAAGGCAATTCACAAAGTAGGCATCTACTGGGTTGTTTGGCTTAGTTGATAAAACAGAGTCTCTATCAGAATCAGATGCTTTTTCAGAACTAAAGCATCCATGTCATACTTCAAAATACTTTCATATGCTTAAAGTACTTACTGCAGTTGTGCTGGAAGGCCCTCAGGTCTGCATTCTAATTGTCACGTTTTCTGGTTATGTTTTATAAAGTAATAGGAAAAAAATAAGCCCTCAGTGGACACAGCCCATAACATGAACCTTCATTTGAAAGCTAAATACATCTTTGACTTGAAATGAGAGTATTGATCATTAACGAATGGGAACGGTGATCAGAATATCTTCTAATTAAAAGGTAGGCATGATGGGATATCCTGCTGGCTTCAAATGAGAATAAAAAAAAATAAGCCCTCAGTGGACACAGCCCATAACATGAACCTTCATTTGAAAGCTAAATACATCTTTGACTTGAAATGAGAGTATTGATCATTAACGAATGGGAACGGTGATCAGAATATCTTCTAATTAAAAGGTAGGCATGATGGGATATCCTGCTGGCTTCAAATGAGAATATGGGATTCTGCCTGGCTTTGGGATAGCCCTTGGTTTGAAGCTGTGCTGTTTGATCACACACTGGGTACAAACAGGACCAGATTATGTGCTGGTTGAAGACAACTGCCTTTTTTGAGACTGACCTACCAGGATTCTGGCCTAGGAACACCAAAATGGGTTGACAAATGCCTATGTGAGGGTGTCTGGTTTTGTTTTTAATAAACTTTTTGGCTAGGATTCCCATGGAAGGCACAAAATGCCACAGATACTGCTGCCATGTCAATTGCTGCAACAATTGGGGAAAAATGGAAGGATCTCTTTCTTTTTACACATTTTGCTGATAAACCTGCTTATACAATTGCTTTTGGTACTGACTCAGACAGTATGGCTCATTTCTTGTGAACTATCTCAAAGGTGTATGCATTTAAAAACATTTTGGACCTTCTCCCACCACCAGATTCTAATGAGGGGGTGAAAGGACAAAGTGTCTCAGAAATTCCATTTTTGGCTTACTCTGAACCAGAAAGAGGTTCTACATGGAGTGTTAAAATCTTGATTATTAATAAAGAAAGAAACTGAGGGGACTGGGTTCCTACATCTGAAGTGTGTGTGTGTGTGCACACAGGCATGCATGAGCACACATGTGTGAAGGACTTCTTCTCAGCCTTTCATGGCAAATCAGCCACTGATAAATACTTTCAGTCTATTTGGAAATGTGGTTTCATAGTTCAGTCCTTTGAGGCTTGAGAACTTTGCTCATCATGTCTCTGGGGCATTGCACAGTAATCTCTAATGAACTGCATGCTAGATTAGCTCTGAGGATCTCACTGATGATAGAAGGTGCTGAGGTTCTTCACATTTAGGAGGCTTGATGAAGACCAGCTTGTCCCAGTCCCACGTGGGAGGTTCCATCACCCTGTAAGGGCTGGTCAGGAACAGAAAGCAGACAGCAACGCTGTAAACCTTGAACTGCCCAAATACTTTAATGGTAAAAAAAACCCCACAACCACATCTTTTCACAGTCATGTTCAAATAGCTCCCTTGCTTTCCATCACAAGGCAAGCTCTTACTTCCCACATCCCCAACCTATACTGCTGTCTCCTGGTATATTTGTAGCATATGTCGCAATTCATGAAGCCAACATGAAGGACCCAACCCCACTGACATCCATAGTTCCAAAGACTTCAATCTCAATTCCTCATTCACCCCCTCATGTTGTCCTTTGCTACACTGCTGCTCCTCCTAATTTTCAGCCAGAATAATTCTGTATGATTTGCAGCATCTCTGCATCTTTGGTGACTAAAGACAGAGGTTACAAACTGTGGCAGAGGAACAGCTGACCAGCAGGTAGATGCAAGAGAAATGTTGCAGGTTGCCACAGTGCTTTTATAGTTCTTCCAATTAATACTACAAAAACCACAGAATTTAACTATTGTACCACATCAATTAGAGATAGAGTACATCAACTCTACCTTCTAACCAGTGCAATACTTCACCAAGATGAGTTGTCTATACGTTTAAGGGTAGATTTACACAACATTCTACACATTTAAAGAGACTCCTAAAACTTCAAAAAAATGCTGTTCATCCATTTTCTACTGGTGTTTCTACTGTCACATGCTACAGAAATATTCTGACAAATACAAGAATATTTTACAAAGATGACTAAAAGTAATGAGCTACAAAATGATCTTGTTTATGACAACATCAACACATTACCCTCACTCCTTCAGATGAGAAAAGGCCACAGATTGGTCAAGATCAACAACATTTTCTTCACTTTGATGGAAAAGCAGATGCAGATGATTGAACATTTTCAATGTATTACTATTTTATTTTCAAAAATAACCCTCCCTACGTTAAAGTTTCTACATATTGTGCCCCAGAATAAAGAGCTCAATGGCTATGGGATGACAGGCAAAGAAGAGAAGACTGATGATACAGCTGCTTGCTGTACAGAAAATGAGTGAGGACCTAAAAAGCACTGTGTTGATTTATTATGCACATAACCAGAACTCTAAGGGAGCACACAGATATCACCTCCAGCATGATTCATTAAATAGCTTAACTTCTGTTGCTAAACCTGTTGATGTATTTCACCTCTTTCCAACCAACTGTACAATGTACTGTTAGAGTATAAAATTAGAAGTGCACCGTTTCTAGTCTAGGACAATTCTTGATGAGCATATTTAAACTCAAGGTGAATCTGGGTGCAATTTAAAAGCAGTCAGGGGAAAGGAGACAATAGGAATAGTTGTCATGGGAGACTTGATGCACAGGAACAGCACTGCTCCAAGAGGATACAACCCCACCTACCTACTTAAGTAGCAGATACAAAAGAAACATCAAATGAACACAGGAAGAGCCATGACAGCAATCACTTAAAAAAAAAAATTCCTTATGGATGTGATGCAAACTCCACAAGCACTAAAACACACAAGCAACTTCAGTGAGACCCAACATCTCTTTCACATCATCCATAGCTATTCTAACATTATTCCGAGCACCAGGCTGTTCATGGTAAGGATGCTGATAATGGTTTTCTGCTACTTGGAACCTCCTGAAGCGGTGTGGTTTAAAGGCCATTCATCACCAATGTAACCTAACAGTACCAGAGGGTGCATGTTTTGTTTATTCACTCTTTTTATCCATGCTGATATTCAACAGGAAAAAATGAGAAGGTCTGGAGGGGGATTACACAGGATGCCAGCTTTCTGCACCTCTGCTGCCTTCCTGACACTCAGAAAACACAGAAAAAACTACTTTGAGTTAATTGTCAGTGTAGTCACAACATCAACACTATCACTGGAATTATGGATATCTAAAGACTGCTGTTTTAAGAAATAAAACCATTTATTGGCAGAACTTCCAGCATCAAACAAACCTGACTTTAGCCAATACACCAATTAACACTTTCAGTGCAGCAAGACTGCTTATATAATCCTACATTAAGATCTATTTGCAGATAGCCCAGGATCTCCTTATGCTCAGCATTCATTTCCAAGTACTCCTTTCCAGCAGCTTTGCTTACCCTCCAGTTTCCCACTGCCACAGCTCCAGAGGGATATGGTGGCAGAGCTCCAGGTGGCTCCAGCAGGGTCAGGTGTCCTCTCCACCCAAGTGCAATGCACAGGTCCCACCTATGATGGTGCAAGCCCAGAGATTCCTGAGATCTCCACTGATAAATAAAGTGCAGCTCTTCACCCCTCTCATAGCCACACAGACACAGAAAAGAATTGCAAACTTCTGTTTATGGGTACACACTAATCCTTGATAACCAAATAACTAACTGTTCTCAATAATTTATTCTGTCACACATGAGTAGTACTTTTACTCTTTGTCATAAATTTTGTCTGCAGTAACTCATACCACTCAGAAGAATGGGATTTAAAAATAATATTTAAACAACATTGAGGATAACAACTAAAAGGTGCCCACAAGAGACATATTTAGATGCCTGCTAAATATATTTACCTAAGTCAACAAAGCAGTTTGATTTGGCCATTCTACATTTTAAAGCTATTGTCTCAATTAGGCCAAAAAGGAGAAGAGTGCTTATGACTGCAAGTCTCTGCCTGCATTCATTTATTGTTCAGTTCACAGTCTCTGAATACAACACAATCCTCCAACGGAGTCAGCTTTCATAATTCAGCAGTACAAAGTCTGCAAACACATGTAACCTAGATCCATATTTCACAGTGACAGCATATGATAGCAGAATGTGAAGTATTAATGCTAGTGTCACTACAGTCCTACACTCTACTGCACTTTAAGAGAAAGCAGCTGCTGAGATGAAATGTGTGCCAACTGTCTGAAGACAGAAACATAAGAAACATTCCTTCTGTTACAAAGGGAGAGACACACACAAACAGACTTTCTTTTAGACTCAACAAGCACAAAGTTTCGTACTTTCCCCTTTTACATTTCTATTTCAAAACCTCTTGCGGGCTGCTCGTGGTGGGGGGAAGATGTGCCTGGATGGAAACCACAGCCTGGTCCACCTAGGAGCAAGGAAAAGCAGAGGGTTGGGTGAAGGTGCTGTGCTGGTACAGGGAACTGCTGGAACGACGACATCCATCCAGCACAGTTCTCCAAAATCAGTTTTACATAGAGAAAAACCCAACTCCCACCAAATATCATTTTGGGTGGAAAAGACCTTTAAGATCATCAAGTCCAAATGTTAACCCAGCACTGCCAAGTCCATCACTAAACCACATGCCTCAGAACCCACATCTACACATCTTTTAAATACCTCCAAGGATGGTGACTAAAATATGAGAAATGGGAGATGTCATCACCCAGCATGCTGGGAGAAGCTTTTAGGACTTTCCAGGAATACCACTGAAGCTTTTCAGTAACCAAAGCAATGAAACACTCTCCTGCCTGCAAATATCTTCACCCTCAGCCATCCCCATGGAGGACATGATGTGTACCTGCTACTGAGAGTCCTCTTAATTAGACTAAGGGACACGCTACAGAATTGCAAATTGAATCAACTAGGTGCACTTCTTTCCATCTATGCTCTATATAATCAGTGGGGAACCTGCCCTGCTTGATTTGTGTCTAGACCTGAAGCAACCACACTGAATGATCTCCCATGTACTGTACCACCACCTTTTAAGCACTGTGCTACAGTAAGAGTGACATCATCTGAAATGTTTGGCCATAATTCACTTAAAAACTAGTACAACCTCATTGACCTCCTTATCAAACAATTTATTGTGCATTTACAGACTGGACAAAGAAATAGAGGAGGGAAGGTATTAATGGTGACACTATTTGGCAAGCTCATAGCACAGTTCATTCAAAAGGCAATTTTAAAATTGAATGAAGAGGTTTGACTAGGCAATAAAAACAGCCACAATGCCAGTGAACAGTACTTAGGAGGAAAGCCTCTAATTATCCTATTTATAAATCAACAGCAATTTTACTGATGACTTCTTCTCAAACTTGATTAAAATAACTTCAAAAAATTAAAAAATAATCAGATCATATTTATATTATTAAATTACTATTTAAAAGTATTATTGATTCTCTTCATAAATGAAAATGATAAAAACTTGAGGACAAGAATGAGACAACATTTTTTAAGAGAAACATTTGTACAACACTGCAACATAATTATAGTGCTGCCCTTGGGGAAGGGGATTTTATTTTATAATGAGAATGTTTACACTGTTATGGGGTTCAATCTATCTGGGAGGGAAGGTTAAACTTCTTTCCATTAAAGACAGCCTTATAATGAAAAGCTCTGAAAGGAGAATGGAGTCTAATATAGTAGATGTAATGGCCTATTAAATGATTCACACACACAAAATGAATCAAATTCATTGTATCTTACTGCTCTTTTATGGCAAAATTGTTGAAAAAATAAAACTATTGTCAAGATAATTGCATATTACATATACTGTATTCCTGTAACTACTATTCTTATTGGGTGACCCAGAGTCTACATTTTAGGTACATTAATAGGACATTACATTTTAAATACTTTATAGTATTGGAATGTTGCACAAAAATCCCACTTTCACTTTGAAAGCAAAAATCAATTTAGACTAAAGTCCTGCTGCAATTCTGCATCATTCTTTTTCAATTAAGTTTTTGCATACATTCTTTATGATGTCATTTCTCCATTCCTGCAACAGATGTTTGTTTATATCCCAATTTACTAAAATGCTGCCGTGCTAGTTCCTGCTATTTTAAATGTAACCTCTACAACTAGTTTGTGTTTCCAGAACACAGTACAATACATGTTTCCTTAAACTTGCCCCCTCAATCTACTGCTAAAAATCACCATCTCTGGTCATTACACAATAATGGACATTGCTTTTAAAAGAGCTTGAGTGTATTTTTAAAAAAAAAAAGTCATCTTACATGTCCCATATATATGTGTAACGGCAGATTAAAAATAGATAGATTTGGGGGTTTGCATGAAGGATTAAAAATTGGGTTCCCTTTGCCTAGACCTGATTTTATATGAGATCTGTAATAATAATTACTGTTCAATAAGGAGCCAGTTGTGCAAACATGCAGTTAGTCATCTATAGAACTGTCCATACCTACTCAAGCACAGTTATATCAAACATCAGAACCCATGTTTTATTGTCTTTTTGGGGTGCTGATGTTTTGTAATACTGGCTGCATTACTTTAATGTGTTAGACAGTAAGAGTAATGCAGGAACATGAGTATTTTGATTTCTTTTATCAAATAAATTAAATGCACCATCAGCAGAGGCCAGACATTTCTCTGGACTAATGACCAAAACCTGGGACATCTCAAATGGTTAAAACTTCAGACTTCTGATAGTACTAAGAGAAGGTTATAGAAGCCTTCGCAGGTATACCAAGAACTTCAAAGTACCTAGCAATCTTAAATAATTTCAACTGAGTTGTATAAAAAAACAGAAGCCAGAACTTTTGAAGTCTCCTGATGGTATTTAGACTTTGCAAGGTTATACAACCTTATAGAATTAAGGCCTTGTATTTAAATGAATAAAATCACAGAACCACAGAATTACTGGAGCTGGAAGGGACCTCTAGAGATCATCTAGTTCAACTCTCCCACTGAAGTAGGATCACCCAGAGCACTTGACACATGACTGCATCCAGGCAGGTTTTGAATATCTCCAGAGATGGAGACCACACAACCTCCTTGAGCAGCCTATTCCAGTGCTCCATCACCCTCACTGTAAAGAAGTTTTCCCTCAAATCAGGGCCTACAGGACTTAAACAAGCATTTGAGGGCTCCCATGCTCATTCTGAACTTTTTCAGTACCAAATATATTTCGACATATTTGTTGTTACTTATGGTTAGGAGTGTGTTTCGTGCAAGCACCCAAGTACAGGTGGTACACAAGGAGACACATCAGCCACTGTAGCTTCCATCCAGCTTCTTGGGAGAACCTGCTCAGTTAGGATGAGAAGTCAAGCATTTCTCATCTATAACAGGCTACAGAAACTAGCATATTTAAGCACATTCATTTTCCAGGCTACCTATGCTCGATGGATATTTTTAATGTAATTTAAAACCAGTCTAAAATTTAACATACTATTTCACAGCATAACACTGTTTCCTAAAGCTTTTAACACTGAAAATTGAGGGAAGAACCATCAATTCAAACATACTTTCATTTCAGGAAGTAAGGTGAGGATTTTCACTTTTATATTCCTATTAGAATTTAAAATAACAGAAGTAATCAAAATCTCCAGTGACATTAGTTTCTCCAGCAGCCTACACCCTTCTCCAGAAGAGAAGCCCCAGTTCCTAAGCACCACTCAATTGCTATTAAACATGATTTCAATAAAACAATTAGTTTCTCACATTTAATCAAGGTGTCCAGTACATAAAGGTGTGAAATGAAGAGAGAAAAATCAGAAATAAGAAGACTTGTAGAATAAATAGCAATTCATTTACCTTGCTTATACACAGGATACATTGTTGAGAATAAAGTTTTACTCATGAACAAGTCTTCTTGATTAAGCTGAATACAGTAACCACACACAAGTATGTGATACATAAGGAGATGGAGGAATTACCAAGGTAGAAAGCAAATGAAAAACAGTAAAGGTTACTGAGGGCAACATTTTGTTATTTTCCAAAGGTGCAGCAGTAGAGACTAGAGTAGGAAGTCTGAGAGGCAGCTCAATGGTTAGAAAACAGGCAACTGAGAAATTAGACCATTAAATACAGCCATTCAGGAACCATTTCTAGTGGTGATCAAAGGTAGACAAGGTAGATTTTACTGAAAGGATGCTCTGAATAGTTTTGTGTTTTAAGACTGTAGGCCTTGTTCACCATTAACTACACTACTTGGGAGTAAAATAATGCCAATAAAATGCAGTATCCAGCAGATGCTTTTCCACTTAGTCGTTGAGGACTGCCTGCATGCAGTATGGACATTCATTCAACAACTGCTAACAATGAAGGTTCATCAAATAAGCCATTCATTGTTTTCCTCCCCTGGTTTCTGTTCCCATAACGTGCCTTCCCCACTCTTTCAAGATTTGATTACCCATAGTTCAGGAATAATTATTACTGCTTTGGAATACTACTGACACACCACACTTTTTAATGGCTGCCCACAGCAGAATATATGAGGATGAGCTGCATGTCCTCCCTATTCACTCCCTTTGAGTATCTCCACTTACTTAACAACTGCTCCACGGATAGTTTGATTTTCTAGATGGAGTGTAACTCCAATTCCACCATGGAAAGGTTTAAAGAGTAAATTACAGAGCTTGGACCTCTGAAGAAAATGAAGTGCTCAAGTCAAATTTCATATATCCAAACAAAGCATCTTCATCATTGTGAGGGATCCTCCCAGTTAACATGTGCTTTTGAAATTTCCAGTTAACAAATGCATTCCAAACTCCATTTTTCTGAGGAAAACTCCATTTGTTGTCTTTATAGTAGGTCTTTTAAAAGGGAGTCATAACTGATGGATTACAACATGTTTCTACCTTTTCAATCTGAATTTCATAAGAATAAAATAAACCACAAATGAAAGTGCTTGTACCAGGCACGTTGAACCTTTCTTCTTCTATTAGCATATCAGTCTGCAATCATAACTAGATCAATAGCAAAGATATCTGCTTAAAAGAGCACCATGCTTTCTTTTGTCAGAAATTCATTACTTTTTATTAGGGTCATTGCTTGAAAACTTCAAAACACCATATGGACCTAATTGTGGTTTATTTTGGCAAAAAGGAAGACACTGTAGAACAATTGAGGCATTACATTCTACAATTCCATTACTTTCATCCCTCTCCGTTTTATTACTGTGTCATTAAAGGCAACTTGAGTGAGCGAAGAATTATAGTGTCATGTGTACGGGCTAGTAGATTAATAACAAAACACACTCAAGTTTAAAGGTATCTAACAGCTGTTTTCATTATTTTGTGTAAATACGCTTGAAGCATATCTATCTGATTAGTGGATAGAGTGCTCTTCTCTGTCACATGCCATGGGCACTGCTATGTGCAAGTAATCAAAGTGCTCAGAAAATGAGTTTACATTGTTCACTGCTGAAATACACAAATGTCAGAAAGTGACTGCGCATCAAAGCTTAGGCAAATCATCTGCTGCAAACAAACAGACTCCAATGCACATTGCAGCTCTAAACATTCCTCTGCAGCACAATGACTGAGCAGGACTTATTGCCAGCCCAAATGAAGTGATGCTTATGGAATAATAAGTGGCTAATGTATAGATGGGCCCACAAGTTCAGCACCAAGCACCACTGAAAAGAGCTCAGCTGCTTTCCAAGACAACAACATCCAGCTTTAATGTAAAAAAACTGGGCAACTTTATGGCTATGATACCAGTTTTTGCTCAGGAAAAAAAAAAAAAGAAGGCAGTTTTTCACCTGTTATTGCATATTTTTTTTAAAGTTAGTTTTTAATGTTTTAATTATTGTTTTTTCTAAGTTGTTGGTTGTTTGTTTTGGGTTGTTTTTTGTTTTTTGTTTTTTATGACAAGGGTACAAGAAATCCTGACATTTAATCCCTTCTTTTATTGCCAATGAAAGGAAGACAGTTTAGTCACCCAGAAAGGGTGAAGTCCTCTCTTTTCCATATATCATCAATAATTTAAAATCCAATGGCAGATAACATAAATGAACTCCAAAAGCAAAAGACCTGTGATGAGGTTTGATGGAGGACAGATAAAATTTCAGTCACTGGAAGGAATTACTGCATTAAAAGTTCTTCCTTCTGTGATTCAATTGCTTCTAGCACAGACTGAGGCAATTTTAGTATTAAACTACTCTACACAGAGATGAAAATGAAAGAGCCATGCAGACTCAAACTAAGAAAGTTAAAATAAACTCATTCTGACTCCAATGAGCTCAACAGAAGAATTTTATCCAAATGCTTCAGTGAGCAAAAGTAAACTGAGGCAAAATGGAGAAGGCTGCTTAGAAAGCCACGAGACTCAAAAACTTCTGCCTGTGGACAATTCTTGCTGAAGCTCATCTCACCTAATACCTTCCCCAAGCACTGGTTGTCAGCCCTTGGCAGCACTTCAGTTTGTGCTATCTTCTGAGAGATGCTCAGCCTACCACAAAACAAAAAAAAAATCCAAGGAATTCTTCACTGTGAGGGTGGTGAGACCCTGGCCCAGGCTGCCCAGGGAAGCTGTGGCTGCCCCATCCCTGGAAGTGTTCAAGGGCAGGTTGGATGGGGCTTGGAGCAGCCTGGGCTGGTGGGAGGTGTCCCTGCCCATGAGGGGGGGCACGGGTCGGTGTTGGAACTAGATGATCTTTAAGGTCCCTTCTAACTCAAACCACTCTGGGATTCTCTACTATGATGACTGATGCTTCAATAACTCCAGCACATCAAAGAATGAGGAGAGGAGGAGCCAAATGCACTGGCCATGACTTTTTTTCCCAAAGCCCTAAAATGTCCAGATTATCCCAGTATACAGATAGAGGCAAAAACAGTCCTGGCATTTTTTCCCCTTCCCACCAGAGTCATTATCAATTTGGCTAATGAAAATTCCTCCTTATCCCAAATACAGTGAGAGGTTAAACACGTGAGCAAGACAGACCTTGCAGGATGCTGCCCATTCATTTAACATGGGATTAATGAAATACAAGATAAACACTGTACAGAGTAGACAGAACAGACTGGCTTCCATTCTTTAATAGATACTGGAAACAAGATCTTCTTGATGGATCAGTTCAGATCTCAAGACTATGGCCTCAAGACTGAAGCCAGTATGTGAGCAGCCCATAGTCCATCTCTGTTCATCTTCATTTTGGGGATATCACAATAGCAAGCATCTACATCTGCCTGGCAACACTCCTGTCTTGCTTAACCAGTCATTCTATGAATTTCTCATATTCCTCTTCCAGTTCAATTGTGTTTCAAAAGTCATTTCAAAACTAATTGCCTCTCAGAAATAAAAATAATTTTAAAAAACCCAAAACTAATCCAAACATCTTCCCCACCCCCCCTTTTTTTTTTTTTTTTTCATTTCCAGTCTGAGCCACTTAATAAGGACCAATTTATACCTAGTGGATGTTGTAAGGATTATCCCAGAACTTAAATAATTCCTCCTCCTTCATGGCATTTATCGTCTGACTGTATTTATAAAGATTAACATATATCCCCTTCTCAACCTTTATTTTGCTAGGACAAGTGAACCATACTCTTTTAATCTGCTCTCATAATACAGATTCTCCTAATCATCCTAGCAGCAATTCTCTCTACCTGTTTCACAGTTTAAATTAATCTTTCTTGAATATAGGTAACCAGAACAAGATAGAATTTTTCAGTGCTTTCCATAGACACACCAATTTATCTTTTTTTAAAAAAAAATCTTTACTATTGGATATGAGAACCACAGAAGCCTCTTTTTTTATTTAATTTGGTCTGGTGCAGCTATCATGCTGCTTGGTACATCTCCAGCAGCAAGTGGTCTACATACCTGCATGTTCTTGACATTCTGTATTACCTGCATAGCCATATACATTGATCCACCATGTGGCACACGGAAGTGACCAAGGGAAGGAAGGTTTGCTTGCTTCTGTATTTAAAATCTATGAGAACCACCAGCTGGGAGGCAAAAAATTATTGGAGAGTTTAGAGGAGAACGTGGTTGTGAATAGTTTTAAGGGTTTTGTGAGAGGTAAAGTCATGGAAATGAAGACAAACCCCATGAAAAAGCAACCATGGTAAGTATTCTAGTAGAGAGGGTAGAACATACCTAAAATCAGATCCATCCTGGAGAAATTAAATCAGTGTCTCTTCAACTGGAACAGAACCAGCACTAAGACACCTGTGGTTTCTAGGCAAAAAGAACTGACAAAGGAGAAGTGGAAAGATGATTGCTCTGGTATGATAGTGAGACATCACACAGCATTAGTCCCACAGCTGGTTGGACATAAAAAAAAAAAAA
The DNA here is from genome assembly GCF_000747805.2 of Chaetura pelagica. Classification (NCBI taxonomy): domain Eukaryota; kingdom Metazoa; phylum Chordata; class Aves; order Apodiformes; family Apodidae; genus Chaetura; species Chaetura pelagica. Next base: position 891,858 of record NW_009953200.1, on the reverse strand, counting down.
AAAAAAAAAAAAGGAGACAATGTGGTCTGTTGACAAGTACAAAAATTAAATTATAAGGAGGCAGAAAACACATAAGGAAGGCCAAAGTCTCTTGTTTCCTTCAAGTCTGACCTGAGTACTACACTTAGGAATCATCCTCTAGTTTTAGGAGGAATCCACTCTAAAATTAATCAGAGGTTGGCTGATTCAACTTAATATTTAACTCTTCTTCCTGGCTGTTGTTAGTGCCTAGAGCATTGCTTGAAAAACAGACTGAAGGTAGGATTATTTTGTTATACAGTACCTGGAAACCCTTTGCCGCAAATACAGCCCTCTCAGAACACAGAATGCCCCAATTCCTACAAAAGGCAGTAGAATCCAAAGATATTTTTCTCAGACATAGTTGAGGAAAAGAAGCTGGGGAAGCATTACTGGACTTAGATCTCCCATAGCTCTAAAGTTGTATCCCTACTACTTGGTGCTCATATGCCCCAAACTCTGACAACCCTCATTACTATTTAGACACTTGTCTTTTCCATAATAAAGCTGAACATCCTCCCACCTTAAAAGCACTTGTGCTACATTTATGTTGGGGTTTTCATATTTTGAAATGTATGCTATTTGAATTATTTAAAGGGATGAAGAGGAAGATTATTTCATTTGGGAGTCACAACTGAGCAGGGGAAATGTCCAAAATATAAAATATTCAATATTCCTAGTTGCAAATGCAAAAACAACAACAACAAAATTAAAAAATACCTAAACAGATTAAAATACTTCTTGCACAACAAAGAAATTATCTGTGATGTGGCAAAATTAAAAATAATTTAAACTCATCCCATTTGGTTATTTATAAATAAAACATCTGTATTAAATTGTTCTTACACATTACATAAAGGTCATCTCCACAGGACTGGAGAGCTACATTTCAAGTTTCCTCTTCAAACTTCAAACTGCAATTTTATGTATTCCACCGTGTAATTTTCTTCCCTTATTCTTTATTCTTTGAAATTCCTATAGAACATCTTAGTATCTTCTTCACTGACACTTTCATCTAACAGTACCTCTGACATTAGCTTGAATTGGCACACAACAGGGCTTGAAGCAGAACCAACCCACTTAAAGTTTTGGCTTCATATTTAATAACAATTTGCAACCTATTTCACCATTCTTTTTAAAGGTCACTTTTTGAGGTTTTGGTTGTTTGGGGCTTCCCTCCCCCCTAAAAAAAATTAACATTGTGTTCAAGACAAAACATGGCTTTTTCTACAGGTATTGCCATTCCCCTCTGACTGGTAATAGAGATGCCTTTATTCTCCTTAAAATGTTTGCAAAAATCATTTCATATTCTCAGTGAAAAAAAATCTCTTAAAACTCTGATATCTCATCCTATTCCTTATCTTTTCTGTGATTTTTAGCACATCACCTACTTTTTTTCCATTATATCACATCAACGTATGCCTGGAATATTTAAGCAATAAGGTTCTGTCACTGCCTCATGCAGCAACTAAGAAATAATATGCTCAACACGACTGCTTCCCTCTCTGTTACAATTCTGTGAGCATGAAATCGCTTTAAAGAAAAACAAAAAACCCACCTCCACTCCTATGTAATATTCATGAATTTCATCATAAAAAAATACGGAATTGTTCAAACCTTGAAGGGCAGTATTTTGAAACGCAAAATGGTGCAGGGACAGCTTTGTCTATAAAAACCATCTTTCACACATGGGAAAGATTTAAGTCTGTGCTGTCCTACAGATTGGGCCTGAATGGGACACAGCCAGGTCACTTGATAGCCAGTCTTGGGCTTTTCGTGCCTCCTCTTCCCACCTCTGTTAACATCCAACTCTCACCAAGTACTAGGTGCCTTCAGCTCACAACCACTGCAGTGAAAATGAGGGTATTTAGTACTTTGTAGGATCCTGCCATTAATCAATAGCATTTTTCCACTTTGAGTAGAAGAATAAAACAAACCCCAAAAACCTCCAGCCTTAAGTTTGACAATTTTAACCAATTACATTGAAACTTGACCGATTCTTACTACGACGATTTGATGCGAAATCTGAAAGCATTTCACGTCTGAATCATCCTGTGTGGGGATGACACTTAACCCAATCCCTGCCTTGGGGAGAAAGACAACGTTGGGAAAGAAAGACAGAAAGGACAGAGGACTGCTGTGGGAAGGTGGAGAAAGCCCAGGGTTTGTGCTTATTATGCTTTAAAAAAGGTATTTTAAAATAAGTATTTAAAAATATCCAATCGAAGTATAGCTGAATTGCTGTATTACAGATAGAGTAACCCCAGGAGAATTAGAAGTGCCATTCATACCAGCACCTGATGAAGGTGTCATTTTCATCTCCCTTGGCATCTCTCAAATTCAAATGCCCATGCTTATTACAGCAAGGTAGTCTATCCTCTTTACAAGTTGCAGAGAAATTATTATGCATGGAAGTGCATAATAATCCAGTCCAGTCGTGACTCCACCACTGACTTCCCACACAAATATGCACGAATCAATTAAACCTCTGAATGCATCAATTTCCTTCTCAAGTAGCAATGATAATAATAATAATAGCTGCCCATTGTATAGGGCACTGCATGTAATATTTTTAATGACTGCTAATGAAATGTGCTATTAATTATTAGAATGTGGTTTGTTTTGAAAGCCAAGTACCAGCGTGTCTCAATTTCATATTCAAAGTGGCACAACTTGAACATTTCTAAAAAACTGACTATAGGCAAGAGCTTACAAGTATTATGGCAAAAACTACTTAAAAATCAACTGGAATTTAAGTCAGTACAGGAACTTTGAGATCTCACCAGCTATACTGCAGAGAAATTTGCAACTAAGGGGTTAATCAGATGAGATGGGAGTGGTTATAGGCTCCTTGCCACAGGTTTTGCCCTTTGTGGCTTCTCACATCCCAGACTTGGAAAATATGAGCTGTGATACTGAGAAAGGTAAGAAGCCAGCACAGCCCTATAGTGATAAATGAGTTTGCATCATCTGTCATTAGAACTTCCTGCCAACAGGGTCATTCCCTATTAAATTACCACTTGTCAATGTTTAAAATACTGATTGATAAATGACTGTGCCAAAACTGATAACACGACAGCTTTTATTTTCTAATATTCTTGGTTACCACATTCTGCTACTTCAAGATACAGCTATGGTAGGATTTTTTTCCAAGTACTTTAGTGAAAGACAATTTAATCTAATACAAAACTAACAGGTACTGTATAATGAATTGGTCCTGATATACATTACATACTATTCTTCTTGCCAAAATAAACCTACTGGCGATTTAGCGATATGGGTAGATCCAAGTTTCACATTTCATCAAATGCTAGTAATCTGTTTTATCAATATAAACTGCATTTTAATGAAAAAATTCTTTTCTTCAGTACACTTCACTTTCAATGCCCCAGAGTATAATAATTCGTTCATGCTGTAGAACAAGAATGTTTTACAAGACCTTAACTCTCCAGAGAAATTTCTCTGTAAATACAAAATGCAAGTTTTATGGGAATGTGTTGTATGCAACATGAGCAGTACCCAACATAATAAAAAACTAGGTTGCACAGAGAATTCTGCTTAAGTATCCTTGTGAGCTATTGTGAGACTAAATGGTTATTATGATGGCTTTTAGTGGAATACCTATACGACAGATAAAAGAGAGTCAGTAAAACTATTTCTGTCCCTGAATAGAAAAAAAGAAATGAGCTTTTAGAAAGTTTTGCAAAATGAATACATCTCAGCAGACTGGTTTGCCAGTGCCCTAGGAGGCACTCTCAGTCTGCTGCTGCCAGAGAGTTCTGGGGACAAACATTTTTGGAATAAAACCAGAGTATTCTGCCCAGTAGACCAGGCTGGGGCAATGGTTACTCCCCCATGATCCAGATATAGAGTGAAATCTCCTGCATCATCCCTCAAACTCCCTGATAGCTCAGAACACACTTGTGGAGAAGCAACATGTAAAATATGGATGCTTCACCCATCCACCTAACTCCTTGATGTAGGTGCAGCTATCTGCACTTAGCACTTCTCCCAGAGACACAGAAGGTAACCGACCCACAGCCAAAGGCTCCAGAAGTGCAAGACTCCATTTTATAACCCTTTTAAACCAGTACTGCACTTTCCTCCCAATAGCTGCTGTGCCCCAGATCTTGAGAGCATCCCTCACGCTTGTTGCGCAACCATCCTGGTGTGCCAACAGCAACCCTCACAACCTGCTTGGGGCAGGTGAGGAGGAGAGACATTCAGGGGAGTAATTTCCATCACCCAGTTCTTCAGCAGCAAGCCCCAAGGTAGGAGTAGTCTACTGGCATTTTCTAATTATGCTAACTACCCATAAACCGTGGTGGCAGGGAGGCTATGCCCACCAGAGAGAGCAGAGTGCACCACGGAGATGCACAAGCCACCACCAAAGGCAGTAGCTAGCCTCAGTACCAGAATCACTATCATTAGCATATTACTCCACCTAAGCTAATATATGCTATTTCACTGGAAGGCTAATTAGCCAAAAACAGCTCTTCTAAGGTATCCTGCTTCCCATATGCAAGACAGTTCACTAGAACTCATTTGGGTACTGCTGCTGAGCACCGCTCTGTGCCACGCAGACACCTCCCCAGTGCCCATCTATAGCTGTGGGCTCTTGTGGACTCAAAACTCCCCCTCCTTGTTGGCATCTGTATTTTTCCAGCACAGAAAAGCTATCACAGAGCGTTTGGATTACAGAAGAAGGGGGAGCCTCTTAGTTATCTAAACAGAGGTCTGAAGTTCAGTCCTGCAAGCCTGGTCCAAGTGATACAATTACTTTTTTCTTCCCCAAAACAGGCTCCCCTACATGTGACAGTCACGTTTCTGTACAAGAGATACCGTCAGTGTCTTTTAAAAACTCCTGCTTTAGTCAGGAACTCCCCTGACTGGCCCTAAAGTACTCTCTAAATTGGCAAATTCTGCCTCTCTTACACTATAACTACAAAATATAAAATCAAATGCTTGAAAATGTCCTGTTAACTGTACCAAGATATAAAAGCAAATGAAGATACACAGTTTAGAATCTTTGATTCTATTTAAAAATGTGTAACACGGAGTACAAGACACTTGCTAACAAGTTTCACTTAAAAGAAACTATTTTTATTTTCTGCTGTAATCCTCATCCTCGTGTTTCTTTTTCCCATTATTCCACCTTAGTCCAATGCACATTTTGTGCTCTTAGGAACGTTACTTCATTCTAGCTTATAAAAAATCTTCCTTTTCTACCACATTGTGATAATAACAAAGATATACTACAGACAGAGGAATAGTAATAATAAGCAACAATTATACTCCAATCCTCATTGAAATGAATTCCAAATAGTACCAAATCTGACCCCATTTTGCTGACTGCCACAGACAGTTTGCATGCAGATGGCCCAAGAGAATTCACACACAATATCAACAAAGATCTTCCAGAGGTGTTCAAGCAGGGTATGCTTAGGATAACAAGATACAAGTACCAAAGACATCATCAGGAGAAAGAAGATTTCCTTCCTGGACCAGAGTTTTCCAGTGCAAAAGTGGAAATAGATGCTATCAAAATAGACTCTACTGATTGAATGGAAAACAAAATTTAGGATTTGATTTATATTAAACTAGAAAATAAACTAAAATTTAGCCAATCACAGTGTAAGTGTGAATTCCAGAGTATTTAATTCACTGTGTTCTAAGAAGCCAGTCTGATACGCTGCACATATGGCACATAAGATCAGCTGATGGGCTCCAGCTCTTGTGATCCCCACGTACTATGCAGTGACAGCCTTAACTTGGAGGGTTTTTTGTCTCCAAGCTTAGAAGTACTCCAAGATGTATTTCTCCAAAATGTACTTCAGAGTGTAGAAAGAGGAGAATTCCAAGTCAGAAATGACACGATAAACACACAAGTAGTTGTGGCACCACAGGCTACACTGTGGAAGGTAGTCATTGTCAGAACCAGAAAACAGCAGGATTAGGTCAGTAAATTTCTTATTCTGCTAAATCCTCAAATCCTTTCATCTCTTCTCATTGTCAGATAAGGAGCACAGTCTGGTTTTTGCTCTGGGAACACCAATACATGCCCTTATGACAAATATTTATTATAAATAAGTTTTTTTTATAATAAGCATTGATAATTCCTCTCAAGTAGAAAAGGAGTAACAGCACCTCTAGCAGTAACCAAAGTATCTCCTATGGTATCCTTCATCATCACACCTTCCCCCTGAAGTGACCACTGTGCTGCTCATGTAGTTTGTGTACACATCACCTACAGTAACTACATTAAAAGGCAAATACATTACAGGAATAACTCACATAACGTGCTCCTTTAATACACTGGTTTTGATCAAGGGTCAGATATGTTTTATTTTGCCCCACAATTGCAATATTAATCTAAAATAATCTTAAAAACATCACCATCACATGCATGAGGATGATTTCTTAGATTACCCATCTTCTAAATCCAAATGAAGATTATGTTTAAGACACAAACACACCCTGAGATGTTCACACGCAAAATAAAAGAGGTCAAAGAAAAAAAAAATACATCACCCTGACTATTTTGCCTTCAGAATTTTTAAATATTTTCCCAACATCTCAGCAAAATTATGCATTTTAAAAAGACTGCAGGCACTGAAATGATTGTCAGTCATGCAAATAATCACTTACTTACACTGTATGAGTTTGGTTTGGATAAAGCAAATTACCATTTGAAAATAACTTGAAAAACACTCTGGGCTAAGAGCTTACTTTATATTGTAGCTTGGCCACAATTTCTCTTAACCTTTTTCTCCTCAATCTCCATTGAGTCACTATAATAATACAGTCAAAATTTAAAAAACAGCATTCAATTGCCACAGGTGCATTCAACATTATTTAAAACATGATCTTGTAAAGAAATAGTAAATACTGGCTGCAGCTGAAGGTCAAAACCCAAAGAACTTCAGAGTTACGCAGAAGCAGCCCTGTCTTCTGGTTTGTTTGTTTTTTTCCTGTTATTATACCAGGCTTAACAGTATCAACTTAGATCTCACATCTTGAGTTTGTTGTTGAATAAAATACATATTAGAAATAGTAGAGCTGATATTAATACGTTTCTAATTACACTGCTGAGAAAGTTGTAAAGTCACACAGTCATTTATGAGCATCTTAATTTTGTCCATCACTGCTAAAAATAGTTTTTTGATGCAATTTCAAGTGCAACAACCACAATAAAAACATGAGAGTGTCCTGCCGTGTAACGTAAGATTTAATATAAGAGCAGGACACGAAGAAGAGCACACAGCAAGACAGCCTCTTCCCCTTGACCAGTCTGAGTAACAGACAACTGATTTTACCTCCCTAATTTTGCTTAGGACAAACCATCACTGTCCATATGACTTCAGACTAAGCCACTAGGTCTCATTTCACCCCACCTGTGGGGCTGACAAATCTAAAAGAACTGACTTAATATATGAGACAGGGTTATCACAACTTCATCTCCAAAACTAGGGGCCACGTGACTTCCTCAGCTATGCCAAAAAACCACGAGACCCTTCTAAAATGGCTCAATGTCAAATATGCTGAGCATTCACTGAATTCCCTTACTTTCAAAACGTGGTCTTTAAGAAGCAACAGTAGATCCTCAAAGATGCACAGGTACTGACCCTCCACTGCTGTCCAGGTAGCCAAGTCCCTACAACTGGTTTAAAGACTTTCCCTTAGACACCGATTTTTTAAAGGATTTGTGCACCAGTGCTTTACACTATAAAGTTTTGCAAGATACTGAAAAACAAACCTGGCAGTGTGAACATCAATAGAGTGCACAACCCCAGCTCCCGTACAAAAATCTCTCTACTGCAAACTACTACAAATGTATATTCAGTCTTTAAAATAACTGTATGTACAAACTGCTCAGGGACAAAGACCTCAAGTATGGCCAGAACTTATTATCAGATCAAAAGCTGGACTCTTGCAGAGTCATTACGATGCTTCCCATCCTCACTTCATAAAAAAAAAAGTACTCAGCATTGTGTTGGTTTTAAGAGTATAATCAAATATAATGCAGAATCATACTTTATTTAGTGCCGGTCCCATTGAAGCAAAGTTCCTGTTCCATGGGAGGAGAGTCCCTTATAACAGGAAAAACAATTGTTCCAGGTTTAATCAAAAGTGAAAAGGAGCTGGCGAATGTTCCCTTTGAGCCACATAACCCACCGCTAATTTCAAGACAGGCTCGGAAAGGAGGGTAATAAAAAATGTCCTTCAGAGTAACTGAGAAAGACTGAAGAGCAAGTAGGGCTGCAGCTAATGCCAACATCTGCAAGGCTGCACCCTGTGACTGGGATGCTCTGTGCCTACCTGGGAAGCAATAAAATAAAAGGTAGGGGAAGGAGGAGGGAATAAAATCCCACTGCAACACACCGTAGTTTCCTGACTACAGGCTTCTCACTTTTACTGTTGTCGAGCATGTCTTTCTCCTCCTTGACCTCCTCTGTACAAATATATACAGAGCCGAGGAGCAGGCAACTCCTTAAAGGCTAAAACAAGTGGGAAATCACTGAAACAAGAGGGAAATCACTCATCCTGAACAATCCAAGTTTGTACGATGCACAATAAGAACAGGCTCAGCAGCTCAGGCGCTGCCTGAATAGCCCCTGATTATTGAAATACATTTATCAATTAGGGAATTTTGCATATTATCCAACTCTTTCATTAATGATGCTTTAGCTGATTAGCTAGAACGTCACCATAAATAGAGAGTTTTGACAGGCTGGAGGCAATTTATGACGTGGAAAATGTACTGACCTGCTCACATCAGGAAACCTGACTGGAAAATAAAGAACTTGGCACTTTGGTCTGATTATTTTCTCCAAATCCTTAGGTCTGTGGTCAGGAATCAGCTTCATAAATTTTCCAATGGATGTAAGAAACGATTCCATATTAAAAGCAGAGTTGAACACGACAGCATCAGCAACCAAACTGCAAAAAGTGGTTGAGATTAATGAATGTACTGCTGCTGCAAAAAGGAACATAAGTATTTTAAATGCAATGGAAATAGGATACATATTCTCATAAACAAACGGTGCAAGTGGAATGCTAATTAAAATCAGCTTTTTCATGTGAATTAGGAGTAGCATATGTACCTTAAGCAAAAGTGGTTTGATTTCTATTTGCTCTTTGAAATCTTTTACCATTTTTTAACTAAATTAATATTATTTTAAAGGAGCACATCCAGTTCTGCCTGTGGATCACTTTTTACTCATAAAGTGGTAAAAATAATATTACTGTCATTATCTCTTAAAAGTATTATAAACAGATAAAGCCAATTGTAATGTGACCTTTATAGCAATAAACTTGGAAGAAAATGAAAATTCCTTAGAAATAATCCTTCACACTGAAAGACACCTTACCTTTGGTTACCCCACCTTTGACTGACCAAGCATGTCAGGTAGCAGGACACCAGAGAAAAAGAATGTTATTTTAACCTATGCATACACCATCCTGATTAAAATTATGTTCACCAAATGTATATATATAAAATACATAATACATGGTAGCACAAACAGAAGTTGGGGAAAAAAAATTGTGATATTAATGTTTTGGCTCCTTACTGCTGTGCTTTAAAATCACCCAGACCAATAATGTTAAGATGTAGTTAAATGATAATGTAGGTATTATTTCTCCACTTAAGAGTCAGCCTGGAGAGGAGAAGCTATCAAAAACCTGGAATATCTGGGAGTGCTGACATAACCTTAGCTACACTGGCACACACAGACAGTGGTAATGGAGGTAAGGAATGCTTTATGGCTGGTTGGTTTTCTCAATATGTTATATATTGTAATACAGACCTACAGGTCATAAGATACATTGAGGACACAGGTTCATAAGTCACCAGGCTGGTGAAAAGTATATTTGAGGTGAGAGGCTGTCATTCATCCTCACTTCATCTCACTGCTGTCTGGTCAAGAAAGAGAAGTGACACCACTCACCAAAGCAGCAGGAGTCAGCAGGA
>NW_009953200.1:847311-881822 GCF_000747805.2 Chaetura pelagica | reverse complement strand
GCAGGAAAAGTACAAAAAAACCCAAACCAAACACATTAGAGAGAGAAATAATCCTTCTCAAGCAGGCTGCAGAAGCTGAAATGCTTTCTGAAATCCCACCCTCTTCCCCATCTATAGCTTTTAACCCATTGGTTCCCTCATTTTTTTGTACAAATGATCCAGTCATCTCTTCTGTACTGATTTACAGATGACTTGAGACGACACAGGAGCCCAGCACATTTTTGGCTGCTCTCTGACATGTAGCAAAGGCTCCAATACCATCATCTCTGCTTCTCTTGTGCATGAGGCCTGCCCAACTTTTTCCTAGTGGCTCAGTATAACACTGGCAAATAAAAAATATCCTGTCACCCTTACTTCCTGAACATCCAAAAGGAATCTCAAACATCACTGAAAAATAGGATTTTATTACATTAACTCTATAGGATAATTAAGGAGAAAAAAAAATAAAAATCTTTCTTAATGATTCAAAGCACCAACCTGAAGATTCAAATTCCTCCAGTTTTAACTGTCTCCAAAGCCTCTATGCAAAACTGGAAATTTCTAATAGATTTGGAAGATGGGAAGATTGCATTTCTCTGCAGATGACTACAGGGTAGTTAGAAACAGTACAGAGGAGATGGCTTCTATGTGCTGTTAAAAATGGGGTTTCTGCAGCGACCAGAAGGGAAGACAAACATGGTAACATCACATGGAGAAGCTATTGGAGATTGAAAAGGAATGGAGCATCTATAGAAGTAATCTTTTTTTTTTTTAAGGCAAAAGACACTTATAAACTTAAAAATGCCTATTTGAAGATAAATATATTGGATTACAATGGATGTGTAAAAAATACCTGCCATGATAAAGCAAAAAAGGTACACAAAAAATATTCCTTGTGCTAGTGCCAAAAATCATTGCTTTGTGTTATAAAATCTGAAAATGGCTGCTTCTGTTTTCAAAAGATCTTTCACTCTACTTTCCCATCTTTAGAGCCCAGTAAGCAAAATATGTTGCAAATGCAGCAGCAGAAGTAGCTACAGAATGGTCAGAGTATACACAGATCATTATCTCAGTATCAACTGGCTTATATTATAAAGATGCAAAAGCTCAACTTGCACCTTAAAACGTTCCATCTCTGTTCCTAATAATTCTCAGCCTAACAGACAGGGGAGAAAGACCATGGAAATTAATTCATTTCAGATCAAAACAACTGAGTTTTGCTTAGGTCTGTACAGTGCCTAACCACAAAGCTTTTCAGTGTTGCTGTTATTAACTTCTTTCATTAACTCAGATTCAAGAAATGCATTTGTTTTTAGCAACAATAAAGGACCACAGCCTTTAAAACGTCTGGGTATTTTAGCACTGCACAATCTCTGAATACTAGATGAAAGAAATCTAAGGATTTATCTGGTATGTTTACTGCCCTCTCCTCACAAGTGCTGCAGTACATTTTAATTTCTGTTTATTTCCCTAAAACCCTGTATATAATTTCAGTTGGATGCCATAAAAGCTACGGCCAAGCAAGAGCTGATTAGCTGCAGCTTTGAGAAGCACCCATGAAACAAAGCATCTCTTTACGGCCAAGACAAAATCTGCATCACTAAGGGGTACATCACTGTAGCCCAATATAGCATTGGTGGACTTTATACAAGAAATTGAGATGAGTTTGTAGAGCAGATTGTTCCTGCCACAGCACTTTTACCAATCTCTCTTTGGAGCTCTCCTGGTACCTCGGTTTGCTATAAGGTCACCATTTGTACAGGAGTCCTCAGGTTTATCACACTGCATGGTTGTAGATGGAAGGACACCTTAAATAACAGGCAGCTGTGCAAGAAACACCTACCATGAAAGAATCTGGTTGTATCCATACTGAAAATCCCTTTCCTGGCATTTCTGGACAGGATACACCAATTGGTTCTCATGGAAGTAGAGGACCTTTTTCAATTTGCCAAGGTCGGGGCGGAGGGCGACAAGTTCAGCCAGGTTAAGCACTGAGCTTGCAAAGAGGATCCTGGAAAACAAGGAGAGCAGTGTTTGCTGTCGGTGAGCATGCTCACAGGGGTCACCCCTTCCCCTTCTTCCCCCCCCCAAAGAAAAACATAACCCCTATAGGGACACATCAATAGCTAAGCCTTAATACCATGTAGCAGCATTCAAAGTTTTGATCTCTTAAAAAGCAGCTGCTAAGAACCCAACTAGAAAAGCACCGAATCTCATTGGTCTTCCCAGCTCGGTTACAGAGAGATGCAAAATAAAAAAAATAAAAAAAGCTGGATGGATTTTATTGAAAAAGGCAAGAAAAGCTGTATCTGAAGGACAAATGGAACAAAGATAAGGCTGACTAGGGAATACTTTGCTTGCCAGTTTCATTACACTTTACTTCTTTATGCAACCAACTACTGAAATTCAATATATGAGCAGGAATAGTACATGTTCATGTTATGACACAAACCCTTTTGATTTATGCAGTGCACTTATCTACTATGGTCTGCTTTTCTTTTCTTTCTCTTTTTTTTTCTCCCACCCTTTCTCCATTTTATTTGCACATTTTTATTAGGTATCCTCTACAATGAAATGTTGTTTCTACCCTTGCACCCCAGTATTGCCATAGCACCCCTGCTATTCTGCAGCCTACCGCACTGCCCACATCCTTCCATGACACAAAGAAGACACAAACAACACTAACAAGGTGCTGTCTTAGTCTCAAATAAGTTACCAGGCTACCAGAAAATAAAGTATTTAAAAGTGTAATATGAAATTGTGACCCTGCTGTAACCAGTGGCAAATTTCCCTGCATTTCACCAAAAGCTGGTGAGCATCTCCTGTCCCCTGAATAATGCCATTTCAATCCTGAACCTACAGAGAACTACAGAGCCACAGGTATTTTTGTTCTAAATTTCTTACCATAGGGGATTGAAAAAAAACAACAACAACAAACAGAAAATAAACTGAGATCAGGTATTTATTGCCCACAAAACTACTGTTCAACAGTTTGTTTCTGATTTTTTTTTCTCTCTACCATTTCAGTGGTTAAGATTCAAAATTGATTTACACAATGTTTATTCTTTTAAAATCTTTCCTATTCTGTATCCTATTTTATTACCATTATTCCTATTTTTACATGGATTTTGTGTTCAAGATTACTACCAAACAAACAAGGCTATTCATGACTATTGCAAACTTCTGATTCTGGTTGTCAGCCTTAAAACTCTTGAGTTTCCCCAGACATCCAGATGTATCCTATCACCTATGCTAACATACACCCTTCTTAGATAATCTGTATCTACAGACCAAACACTTCCTAGAGAACAGATCCTGTATCCATCTTCATCAACCTGAGTCAATGCTAATTTGAAAGGCTTAAGAAAGTAAGAGATGAATGTTATTGTCTTGTTCATCAAATATTTGATCCTCCTAAAGGGACTATCAAACAGAATGCCAATTAAGATATGAGCTCAGGCTTATTACAAGCCATACTAAGGAAAATACAGTTTTACTTAAGTCATCACTTATTTGTCACAAAGAGTAAGAACCTCTGGACCTGGTCACAATCTGGGTGTTGGGCTCAGAGCAGAGGCAGGAAAGATTCCTATGGGCACCGCAAAACCCCTGATCAGAGATGGCTGCAAAGTCAGCAATGAATTGACAGAGCAAAACACCAACAGGAGAAAATGTACATCAAACATCACAAAAAATGAGACAAATAATTGCTTGGCAAAATTTTGGCTATTTCTGGATTGCATTATAGCTTAGCCCTTAACTGATTTTTCTGTGAGGAATTAGGGGGGAAACTGAATCGATGCAGGATAGTGTCTACAAACTTGGCTGTGTTTGAACAAAGTGGGGGGAAAGAGATGGCACATTGAGATTGAAAACACAGGAAGCAGCACAGAGCAAGGCACAGAGAGAGTGGAAAGAGAAGACAGCAGGGGTGCCAAGGTTAACATGACGACTGGAGAGAAAAGGGCAATGGGGAGCGGGATGAGAAATGAGATCCAAGATTTAAGCTTGGACAAAACCATGTAGCACTGAAATCTCTGAACTCGCTCAGACTGACAAAACGAATAACTAGGAGAATGATACGAAAATAGATGGTTATATCCACAGGGAAGGAAAATAATGTTTGCATACTGGCTTAGGCAAACTGGAGAATTCGATAGCATCAGTGGGGAGCTGGAGGCTGGCTTCTAGCAAGGCAAGAAAGGCCAGAAAGTCAGAAAGGTTGCAAGAGGAAGACACAAAATTTCTCTGTGTAAATGGGATGCGATAAGACTCAATTAACAAAAAGATTGCTTATGACTGCCCAGCTCATCAATAAACCAGTGTCAAGAGAAAACCAGCGTGACTCCTAGTAAATTCAGATTGAGAGCCTGAAATGACCCTGCTCGCTTCTTATAGCAAGAAAAAAAAGGAAAATAAAACCATTTTATTAGAAAACACCTTTTCTGATTCACTCACATTATCAGAATTGAACTTTACAAGTATAAGATGCTCTTGTTTCTTTACTGGTAAAAAAAAAGCTGCCTAACTACCAGCAATAACCAAATTTCTCCAGCATTATAAGCTTAAATAACACCTGACAGCACGAGTCACCATGAACATGCCCACAGAGCAACTGTGCACTCGGCTAACGGACTCATGCAGGGCACTGGAGGATATATATGCTGGAATGTATTTCCACTTAACACCTATTACAAGAGGAAGACAGGAAAGTTTATCATAATGTAATGTGCAACATAAATATATGTCAGTTGTCATTCCGTGTGACATCAACTTTCATTTTACCCCAGGTTATTATTTAAGTAATAAATCCTAACAAGGTGAGCTTCATCATCCCACGGAGTGTATCTGGGAGGTAGAGACACAAGGTGATGGCAAGAACATTCCAAACATGATAATTCCTGACAGCTGCTGCTTGAGCACAAGTTAAATTGAACAGTTTATCTCAGCATAAAGATGTTATAAGGTTTTATGTTTAATTTAAAAAAATTAACATAAAACCCAGAGAAAGCAGAGTTAGGCAATCTTTCACAAACATGACATACTACAATCACTGTATAAGCTGGATTAGTACTTATTACCATGCTACTAGAGAATTAAGCTGTTTTTAGACCACCAAAGAGCTTTAAATTGCAACTTTTGTCTCTGTAAGAGAAACCTATATTTAAAACGTCTGCTAAATTCAAATTAACAGCTACATCATTAACTTACCATCTCACAAAACCCCCCACTTTTCAACTGCTATTATGGCATTCTTATCTAGACCTATCAATACTACAAGATATAATACATACAGAACTCTTCAATAAATGTACGTGTGTGAATCCCCACAAAACTTGTGCTGAAGGTCACACTTCTAAGGCAACAGCCCTAGCTCTCCTCTCCAAAATATCCCCAAGTATTTTTCTGTGTTACAAATGACCTTCTTTCCATAGAGCAGGACCATCACATTTGCAGTGGCATCCCTGCCTTGGAGCCTGGCCAGATTTCAGGGCCACCATCCCCACAAGCTCTGGTCTTACACTAAGCTTGTGCTTAATCTGAATCACTTAATAGTCCTTCTGACTTCTGAGGAACCGCTTACGTGAATTAAGTTAAGCGTGTGCTTAATTCATACTATTCATGGGAGGGGAAGGTTGCAGGTTCAGAGCCACCGTGTGTCTGGAGAACACTCTGACCTTTGCTATTGAATTTCCCATTATTTTACACCAAAAGACTGAAAAGCAGTAAAACCTTTACTTTTTTTAATTCCTGGCAGACAAAATGACTAACACAAGTTTCCATTTATGTCAAGCAAATTATGAAGGTAAGGGTGTTAAAGTATTTTTATTTTGCTTTATCAATCTTCTGTGTGTCCCATACCCATGATTTACTTTTATAGCATTGCCCTAAATCTTTCAATTAAATTACTATGCAACTTAACCAAAAACACATTTTGCCTTCCCCTTGGGAGACCACACAGGGCATATTTATGTATCTATGGATATGGAGGCTGAACTCTTCAATTCACCAGGCTCAGAGCACAAAGCAAGTTTAAAATAGCACCTGATTTGTACTGGAATATTCCTTCTGCCTGGCAGAAGCTCTACCAGGACACAGGACTGACGAACATGGACACCATTTGCATCGCAGCATAGGTAAGCCAGTTTTCCCTGAAAAAGGAGGAATGTTATAGGGTCCAATTCTGCAGCAGCAACAGGGACCTTCCTGCACAGCAGCTTAAATCCATGGCCATAAATCTCTGCTGCAAACCAACGACATTCACAATAAAATGAGTTTAGGATTGCAGATCTGGCAGTCCAGAACAGAGGCACGAGCAGTGTTTGTCTGCCAGGTGCAGTATTATGAAAAAACAGAGATAGATTTGGCTTTCACTACAAATATGAGCCTTTTAAGGGGATTAAGTACCTTGTAGGTACTTTAAAAAAAAACAAAAAGACTGTTCATTAGATGTTACTGACTCACATTCATCCATCCTTCAGACTGGAAAAAGTGGTTTTGCATCAATCTAGTACTAAAATCTTGAGCATTTGGAGGTATCAAATCCCACCATACTCCTCACAAGGTACCAACCACTTTGTTCTTGCCAAGTCCCAAATGATGTTTCTCCTCAAATTCCAATTGGCAGGCCTGAAGTCATACAGCAGTCTTAAACCCTCAGATTTTTACCCCAAATACAACTTTATCCTAGGCATAGTACTTGTGCACTCAGCAGAAGCAAGTCAAGGTGCCCCCAGGGACCACACAGGCACTACAAGCCAACAGAAAACACAGAATACAGTCAAGCCACTGCTGATGGCTACATTTTCTCCAGAAACCACAGTTTTCTAGCAAATAACAGGAGCTGTTGGAGAAACCATTTGCAGTGCGAGTAGGGGCACTTCTGGTGAAGGCAAACAGACTTAGGATAAAAAGTACTGAACACTTCTCTGCTATGTTGCCTCCTTAAAGGTCAAGGAAAAGATAAGATGTGTGACCATAAACATATCCACCTTGAGATACAAGGGCTTCAAAGACAATGGCATCTTCAAGCTCCTCAAGATCAAACCTGAGGGGTTTGGTTCCTCCCTCATACAGTTCCCTTGACTTTTACCCAGCAACTCAGGCAAGTCCATGGATTTGGCTTTTAGTTATTTTTCAAATTTAAACTGTACATCAAATGGCATTATTAATGCCTACAATGTTAAACAGACCTGTTACTTCTGTGTATTATTACACACATTTTTATATGAATGACTTGCAGAAGTTGCATTTTCATCACTACAGCAAGAACACACAAATTGCAGTCAGATACAAAATGCTTTTCCATTTCCCATTTAACAATAGATGACTCTGAATTTCTAAACAATAAATACTAATAAGTGATAATATGACAGTTTACTGTATAATAAATAATAAATTAACAATAATTTTTTTACATGGAATGTACAAACGTCAAAAAATGCTTATAGATATTATAATATATATCTCATAAATTAAGGTTTTCTAGATAGAGCATAATTTGAAATGTTTACAGAAATAATTAAGTCTTCCTATTTTAATGTTCTTTATTTTTCAGAACAAATCACAAGGGTTGTCATGCCTTTCATCTTAATTAGGCCATGTGTTTGTCTTATTTATTTGTTACATACTTCCATAAACGTTTACAAATATTAATTGTAAAGAAAAATATTTTTCCCTTTTGCTGCAATTACTGTATCTACATATAGTACACAGTGATAAATATTCATGGCTGCTACCAGTTCAATAGTTTGGGATTTGGGGTTTGCCTCGTACAGTAAAACAGAGTAGAAAGGAACAGCTCATTTTTAACTCAAACTGCCAATCCTTTCTTGATATTTTTATTTAAAAATACATTCTCCCTCTCTCATATAACATTGGATGGTAAGTTGAAATGCTTCTTCCTACTGTGACAGGCCTCAGTTACACTTTCCAATAGAATTTACTGGCCATAAATCACACAGATTTTCCCCTTCTTCATATATATCCCATACCCTAAGCAACTCTAAACCCTCTGCACGTACACCTGGAGTAGAAGGCAGCTGCATTTCCAGCTCCTGTACTGTATGTCCTATCCTTCCCTAAGTCCCCTCATGCCACCCAGACTTTTAGACCTCTGTTAGGACCTCAAGGAGAGTTCTGGAAAACCTCCCATTTCAACCTGCTGACCCCACTGATGTTACCCATCAAAAGCAGAATGGGGCTGAAGGTGAATAATAGCAAATCTCTCACCTTTAAAATATTCAAGAGGTTACATAAATGCATTTGTAAATCATCTCAATTCCTTCCTATCCCTCTGAAACTGTATTTCAACCAGCTGATCAGAATACTTTCTTACAATGAAATCTCAGAATCCAATTCTGGAGCCAGATCTGCAGAAGATACAAGTTGTTAAGAACTAGCCTTCAACACTTACCTTATAAACTTATAAAGATACCAAAAAGGTTGTGAAAACTGTCAATCAAAGCTACTTTTCTATTTAATGTCAAGAAATAACCTTGAAAGAGACTATCTCACACAGAAGACTTTCAGACTCCTGAGGGGTGTATATTGTATTGGGATTTTTGGTTTTTAGGCAACGCCACTGAAGCTTCTCGAATTTTATGACATGAGTGGTACTATTTTTTTCCCCTGATTTGTAATTAAATTTGGCTTCAATTAACTACTGACAGATGCACATTTTCACTTTAGTGGCCAGATTGTTCACCATGGGCTACATCATCCTCCCTATTTCCATGAAAGGAGAGGTCGAGACCAAGCAGCTATAGCTGCAGTCATGGGGGAAAGGAGAAGTCCATGAATCCACATTACCTTTCTCACTCAGACTTCACACCGACAGCACTAAGCAAGGAAGTGAAGGCACCTTATTAAGAGCAGAACATCAGCAAATTAGAATAACCCACTAGTGAAAAGTAGCCACTGCTGGATGGTCTATGAGGCATGGATTCACTCCACTCAATTAAATGATGCAACGAAGGCAAGCATGTCAGAAGGCAACAAATTTCCTGAGGATGAACACTAGATGGGATGTAGTGATATACAGTGAAAAGACTTTTCTCAAGAAAAAGACTTGTAAAACTGTTGTTCTACTCAATTAGGTAACAATTAAATAATGTTATTTATTGTTTTAAAGGCTGCAAATTATTTTCATTGGGTGTCTTATCTGTCCAACTGCAGAGAAAACAAACATGTCAAATGACTGGCATGAAAAACACAGTATGCCCAGGAGGTCGCAGGAATATGGAGAAGTTCTAAGACTACACATAACACCACTGCTTTCCATATTAAAACACTAAACCACAATCTTTGAGGACCATCACTTCACATCACCTGGCATCATTTTGGATCCAGGATGACACAAAAAAGGCAGCTGATGTCATGGACACCGTGGACCTCCCTTCAGTTGAGATGGATTTATCCCACTGAAGGGAAATCAAACCCAGCACAGGCTCACCAAAATAGGCACTTTCCTTTCAAAAGCTTTATATGAATAGACACTTGAATGCATGGATGGCAAAGTAAAGCAATGGCTGATTTTCCTTTATTTTAAAAAGTTTTGGCAAACTCAAAACTCAAATCTTCTCCCAATTTTCAGGTTTACACATTTTATGTTCTAAAACAAGAGAAGCCCCATTCCCATTGTGCCATCTCAGAGATGATGAGCAAGGTCTTAGCAGACCAGTTAGCAGTTTTACACTTCAAGTGCTTCAAAAATCCTGTTCTCCAAAACACTTCAGACTGCTTTGTATGTTGCCTTATGCACCTTGATAACTAAACACTTTTTTACAAACTTGAAGACTAGCACTAAAAAGAACTTTGTTTTCCTAGCAAATGGATTTCACATTTTTCTTGTATCCTATGGCTCTGATTTCATCTTGTGCAATCTATAAAAACAATTTCCGTTAAAAAAAGTAAATACTCTAGGGTTCTGTTGGGTTTTTTTCACAAAAAACCCCCTCCCACTCCAGAGAATCAACTCAAGGCAGAAGTACTGCCTACAAATGGGGACCTCAGGAAAAGCAGGATTCTTCCCAGAAAACTAATACAGTCCTCGAAAAACTCAAGACTGTCACAAAACCTGAGCAGCTGGCAACTCTGTCACCATGAAGTATCCATATGGAAGACCGAGATGTGTCAAACTACCCAAAACGAGTTTGGATAGTGCAGAAGATGGAATAAATAATTCAGTATCTTCAACACTTTCAACAGCAGGTAGTAGATATGCTACCTGCTTCTACAATGTGCCAAAATGTAACATGCGAGTGAGAGCAAGCGAGAGAATGTGAGTGTCTCCAACCTGTTTTCAAAGGGATATTTTGCTTGAGGAACTTTTCTTTTTAGAGGCATATGATCCGTATCAGATGTTTGTCAGGAGCAGACAGCACTACAGAACATTAGGAATAACTTAGTGACTTTAATCTGTATTTACAAAGTGCATAGTCCTTCATATATTTATATCTATAAAACATACCTTAATCAAATATTGCCAAAAAAAAAAAGGAACATGCAAGCATATAGTTCTCAAAACTGCCCTTCACACTTCTATAATTGTTGCTGTGGCACAGAGCAAACTATTCAATGCCATCAGGGACCTAACAATCAGAACTACAATTTACATGTTCCTGCTCTGTGTTCATGCAATAGTTCAACTATAACACTACACTGTGCAGTGTCAATCTTTGTCCTCTAAGACAGAGCTGCACATTGGTGAATAAATATACATCATATATACTTACAGAAGAAAAAGTGATATGTCTGTTGCCTCAAGAAATAAGATCAGTTAATGCTTAAGAGCCTTCAGATCTGTATATCTACTATCTATATAATAAACTAAATTAAAAAGTGCCACTAGAAGAGAGGGTACGTCACAGCATCCAGCCAGAGGTTTCTAGGAGAGTTGTGGCTCTCTGATTTGCCTGTTTAAGGCAAAATCAAGTATCATAACTAGTTCTCAAATATTAACATGGAACAGCATGAGCTACTCACTAGTCCTGAGAGATTGTGACCACTGCAACATCTTGCTGGGCATCCAACACTGCTGCTCCACCAGCATCTCTTGCAGATAGGTGGTGATGCTCAGACACTAGGACAATAAAAAAGGAGGCTGCAGGAGAGCCCCACTTATTGGCAGGTACTGAAAAAACACGTCCCTACCCACCTGGAGATATTTATCAATGAGCACTTCACCAAAACCATGGGGACAGCCCACAGATCAATATTCAAAAGGAAATATCAATAAGGAAAATCCTTATCAATAAGGAAGAATTCAGTCCTCGTGTATTCCACACCAGTTTCAGCCTCTAGACTTTCCCATTAGAATCATAGAACTATTCAGGTTGGAAAAGACCCTTGGGATCACAGAGTCCAACCTTCATCCCTACTCTACAAAGTCCTCCCCTAAACCACATTCACCAACACCACATCCAAACAACCCTTAAATACATCCAGGGATGGTGACTCAGCCACCTCCCTGGGCAGCCTATTCCAGTGTCTGACCACTCCTTCTGTGAAAACTGTTTTCCTAATGTCCAGTCTAAACCTCCCCTGTTGCAGCTTGAAGCCATTCTCTCTTGTTCTATTGCTAATTACCTGTGAGAAGAGACCAGCACTAACCTCTCTACAATGTTCTTTCAAGTAGTTGTAGAGACTGATGAGGTCTCCCCTCAGCCTCCTCTTCCTCAGACTAAACATTCCCAGCTCCTTCAAGTCTTCTTCATAAGATTGATTCTCCAGGCCCTTCACCAGCTTCCTTGCCCTTCTCTGTCCTCACTCCAGCACCTGGAGATGTCTCTTGAATTGAGGTGCCCAAAACTGGACACAATACTCCAGGTGTGGCCTCACCAGTGCTGAGGACAAGGGGACAATCACCTCTCTACTTCTGCTGGTCACACCATTTCTAATACAAGCCAGGATGCCAGTGGCTTGTGGCTTTCTTGGCCACCTGGGCACACTGCTGGCTCATGTTCAGCTGCTTGTCAATTAGAATCCTCAGGTCCTTTTCTGCCAGACACTTTTCAGCCACACTTCCCCAAGCCTGGAGCATTGCCTGGGGTTGTTGTGGCTCAAGTGCAGGACCCAGCACATTAGATCATTTTTATCTCAGCAAAGCCCGAGATCTACTCGCTACCAGATCTGAACCATTACACCGAAATGGCTGAACGAGCAACTGAAGAGAGATTTCAAAGAAGTGAGACAAACACTCTCCTAAATTCAAAAGCTGCCAAACATATTTCATCAGACTTTCAAAAAATAATTGTTTTGTCTGTTCTGAATTAAGCTGTAAGTGCTTTAAGAGAGGTTTCTCTGCAAACATGGCTACAGATCACAAAGGGGAGCATTTGGATTGAATGTAATCCTTCAGTCATGTATTTATTAAATAAAACTTGCATCATGCCTGGCATATACCATAAGCTGTTTTATTTCCATTTACATAACACAATTTTAAGTGCAATCTGTATTGATGTCCTATCATTTTATTCCACATTATCATAACAGGCCTCTATATAATGCCACCAGCAAAAGAAAAGTAATAGGAAGGTCTCAGCTCTGCAGCCTGGGGAAATGAGTTTGGAGCTCCTGACGTGAGACATCAGGGACTAACACAAGAGGAGAGAGACAGAGGAGAGAATTCAAAGAAATACAGAATGTGCTAAAATTATGAGAGAATTTGACAGGACAGAAAGGAAAGCTTTTTGCCCATTTTTTAAATTGTCTCCAGCTCCTGGCTGAGAGTTTTGTAGGGTTAACAACTAGTCACTGTCACGATAAAGTCAATTTTTACCACACAGATGCAATCCCCAAGCAAACTGAACTGTTTTGAGATTGCAACATTTTGAGATTATTTTTCCCCCATGGAAAAATCCAGCAAAAATATGAATAATCTAATAATAAAAATGTTTGTAGGCTTTTAAGCTTGCAGGTATTCCATAAACTATATTTTCCCAACACCTCTCATATGCAACTCTGGAATCTTTTTATCTTTTCTCTTTAAATAAAGCATCCAGTGCTGAATGCCCATTATTCCCCAGTAACATGCAGGAGAAATACACACCTCTGGGGCTGAAGTCACACAAAACAAAAGTCAGAAGAATATTCTATATGCTTTCTAATCTTTAAGATTAAGAAACTGAGGCCAAAGCTTGTTTATCAAGGGCCATGAAGAGAACCAGTGCCACAGTGAGAACTCAGGAGCCCAAGCCTGAGTTGAAGATAACCAATTGTCACAGTCTAAGTGATTTAATCAACTCATACATGATCACATCACTGTCTACATATCTTCTGGACCCTGCTCATCACAGCACCTGACAGATATCCTGAAAGAAAATGTTATCTTTGTGAGACCATACACAAGTCAGTGTTTTCAGAGATGACATTTTCAGACACTGATAAGACATGTACATGCATGTATGTCTGCATGCCTGAGCATAGAGGCACATGACACATACCCATAACAGGCCTATACACTACATGCATCTTCTGCACTTCTATCAAATTCCACCATAAAACTGTGAGGCATTCTGGATTAAGCTATTTAAACTGTGGCCAGGAAAATTGTTGACAACAGCTAATTTGTTATTGGGAAAAGACAGTGCATCTCCGTGATACAGACAGCTAAAAATCTGTCTGAGGTGGCTGACTGACAAGCTTTCATATCTCCAAAAATTGAGCAAAGTGAAATAGTTTGGGTCAAGGTCTCCAAATAACACCATTTTTCCAGTGATGCCTTTGGACTATACACAAAACCTTTCAGTGGCTCCTGAAAAGGAAACTTTACTCAAGCTGTTTGTCAAGATGACCGGAGATGTTCTTTGGAAAGAGTTTCCAAAAAAGTTCTGGGGCACTGGTAGCTGTACAATCATATGGGATTAATTTTCTGTATATCTCTCTATATATTGCTGGAAGAAACAAATTAACTTCGAAATTCAAAGATCTTTATACAGCCCAGTCCTCTTAGGTACAAATATTTAAGTAAGCTCTACTTCCTGTCAAACACTGAAATGGATATTAAATTACATTAAATTGTTATAGATACAAGTTGTAAAATTTCTCTTCTGCTTTCTCCGTGAGCTCCAGCATCTTGGAATCTTATTTCTTGCACTGAGTATTAAAAGATAATTTAATATTATCTCCTATTTTAATTCCTGCTTCTATTAAAACACTAAGGGTGTGCTGGATGTACAAATGCATGCCTAGAAACCTGTGCCAGAAGAAGTCTCGTGAATAACCCCCATAAGGGATGACTCTGCAAACAGGCTCAGGGAAACTATTTATGTACCATGTTCCTTTCTCCAGCATCTTGCTATGATTTCAGGGTATCATCCTTTCATTCACCTTTATTTCTCCTCTTAGAAAGAAATTAATAAGCAAACAAGCCACACAGAAGGAAGTAACTCAACCATTCCAGCCCCAACTGAACCTAAAACCCCCCACCAAGCCCCATGACCACCACCAGCACAGGCTTAGCACAGCAGGGACTGCCCCAACCTTCAGCCACATCGAGAGGGGAAAATGCTCCTCTTGGCTTCATGTATGACATTAAAGAAAGGAAGATAATTAGTGTTAAAAATAAAAAATGTGTGTATATATATATATGGGAAAACTCCTTTTTCCTGATGCAGGACCTGTGGATTGAGACTTGATGAGAAAGCAGCAAACCAGTAGGTAAAGTGTAAAAACTTAGTTTCTTCCATTCTTCTTGCTCCTGTGTTTAGATACCACAGATACTAGTACTTTGTACTAGAAAGTACAAAACCCAAGAGGAGTGGGGCACTAGTAAAGAATATCAAGCCAAAATTACATCCATCAAGGTGACACAGTGCAGTGTCCTGATCAGTCCCCACCACAGGCCTCCTCAGGGCTACTGTTTCAAGGAAAAAATAAACAAGATTACATAGAAATCATTCAAGATTTGACATTTCCCAGCTTTGTGTCACGTTACATAACTTGAATGCATCTGAATTTTTAAAAACATCAAAACACCAAAGAAAAGTGAATGAAGGCTGTAAAAAAACCCCTTGTAAGAAATAAGAACCTTACTAGAAGCCAAGGAGTCACCAATGTTATTACCAAAGTTAAGAGTAGTTAACAATGTCTTTAAGAATACACCAGCAGCTCTCTTTTCATTGCAAGATTAATATGAAAAATGCTTGTTAGACTAACTAGCAATTTTTACCCAAGATTCAACTTAGGTTGTACCTATAGGTCTTTGCACGTCCACCTCACAAGAGTCACCGGTTGAAGCCCAGCATTCCTACCACAGCTGCTCTCCCACCCCACCACCTTTGAGGTTCAGACTTGGAGAACATGAGAGCTCAGCTTCACTGAGAGGATACAGCCTGGAACTTCAGAAAGAGCTCTTCAGAAGTATGGGAAACAAAAAAAAAACCCCACAAGGCAGGAATTTTTTTTCTAAGTTACTTGAGAAATCCAAAGCAGCAAGCACTCAAGCTCCCTCTTCTCTCCACTCAAAAGCACTTGCAGAAAGCCTGTTCTTAACCCTCCTGCACAGACAAAATCCTCTTTTATCTTCAGTTTATTTTCATTTCTACCTGAAAAGCAGAAGAGAGCTGGGCTTTTATGTTCAACAAACATGATCTGGACGATTTTTTTTTGGTTGTTTTTTGCATTAGCCTGTGGTCTACTTCCACCGATGGGAACACATACCTGAATTTCCACAAAACCAACAACTTTGCCTTTCTGATTCCAGTACGGCCCATATTTAATGTAACGTTCGTCTCTACATGTTCTCACTGTTTAAGAACTCGGCGCAGGTGTTATTAATAAAATAAATTTATTTTTAAAAAGGATGCTATTCTATAAGCTTTGAAGCTCACACATAGTCTAACTTAACCCAGCTTGGGCTCATCTGGTCTTTAGATGACTTCTTTCATGTGGTCAGCCCACGAGCCATACGTACTGCTGCTCAATCACGCCACTGTACATCGTCAGCGTGAGGATGATTTGCATGATTTGCATTTCCTGTACCGTTGGAGCTTCAATGAGCTCTAAGCACCACGTACAAAAGAAACCACCGCCAAGTAATGCAAAGATTTTAGTTAAACCAGATGAGACTCTTTTAGTCAGGCTGCCAATGCTGAAAGTATATAAAAAAAAAAAAGTCTCAGGGATATCCTGTTAAATAAGGATTTTTTTGGAGGGGATCTGAACCTTACATTCAGACCCTTGCTTTTATATTAATTCCTTAATAAATGCAGCCTAACAAGAAATAATTCAGGAAGAATTTTTTATTTTTTAAATCTTCCTAAGATTTTGGCACTACGTTATGTTGGCAATTTATTTAATATTACATAAATGAGTTCTGATTGCATTTGTTTTTCTGCCATATAAAACTAAATCTAATGAAATAAAATTCACTGCTTGCAGGTTAAAATTCTTCCCTATGAAGAAATCTTTTTATCACAAATAATCAATAAAAGCTTTTGGACAAATAACTATGATAGAAACAGCCTTACAGTGGGCTTCAATGAATAAGTACTAAAGAAAAAAAAATGTACCAGAGTCTCGTTGTCATGAAAAACAGAGACAGATGGGGAGACAGACCTATATGATGCTACAAATAGAAGAGTATCTTGTAAGGATTTCAACAAATGTTAAAAGACCTAGTCAAAATTTGAAAAACTGCATATCTGCTTGTGCTACTGTACCAGTGTTCACCTGAAATCCAAACCTTAATAAAATCATTACAGAAATTATTAAAGTTTCCAAAATAACAATAAAGAGTATCCTTAAAGTCTTTCTGCATTCTCTTCTAGATAATGGCAAAATTAATTTAATAGAAACCCTGTGCTGGTAGGGAAAAAAAATATATTAAGAAAGTTTGCTTTAATAGCTACTTTGGAAATGAGTTGTATCCTGTTCCCAACTTAAAAACAGAACATGGTCACATAAACCTTGTGTGCAATATTGCATTTTAGAGTAAGCCTCTCTTTAAAATGCTAGATAAATTCAGACACTGCAAAGATTAATAAATAATAGCACGCTGATACAGTGAAATGCATGTGACCAGCTACAGGGTGTACATCACGTATGCCTGATAGCAACCCAAGACAGACTGTTTGAGCACTCGAGGAATCTGCATATAATCATGCTTAATAAAAACCACAGAAAACCCCCCTCGCTGCTGGTTCCAAGGGACACTCATTTTTAGAAAATTCAGTCGCGTCTTCATTTTTCTGTATTCAACATTTGGTTAAGTTCAAACCTAAGCAAAGAGACAAAGTGACTGAAACTGTAACTGAGGGGTTAAATTCTGTCTTGCATACAAAAATTCCACTTATTCCATTGTTGTCTGCAAATATACAGTCAAAAGCAACGTTTAATCACAACATGCACTTTCTATATTGTGACTGCAAAATTTAGTAATAGAAACAGCTACCGTAGTAAAAATGCACTCTGTCATTTTGTCACTTAGAGATCCCCTCTATAATGCTCTTATTTAAAGGTCAGCTAATTTTATTATGGAAAGTAACTAATAACCTTTATTAATTCTTAGGCTCACAGTTTTCTAGCACGTCAACCAAACAAATAATACACTGAGGAAGCTACAACACAAACCACGCTGCTGAACATCGTCTCCACTGTGTGGGCAAAAATCTGTATTTGCTGTAGACAAAAGAGATCATTAGAAATCTAATATATGCTTTTTTTTTCTGTGGAAATTACAAAAGCACATACAGACGGAGCTTCTTCAAAGCCAAGCTGGCTGGTCATCCCCTATGCTCCAGAGTGCTGAGACCATGGAATCGGGTGCTACATCCACTAATGCCCAAGCACAGCCAACAGCTCCCAGTGCTATACAGCACCTTTTTTTTGGTCACTGCTTAAATTTGCAGGATATGCCCAATCTTAAAGAACATACCTAAGAATTCTGCTTACAAACTTTTCCCGCTGTCTTTAACAAAATGACTGCAGAGCCTAAAAATATCAAAGGTAAGGAAATATTTTACTCCCATGGCATCTCTTGTATGGGAAGCAGGATTCATGCTGCACACTATAAAAGTGATGCAAAAACATCCACCATTTTATTAAGCATTTTTGTTTTCCATAAGTAGATCTGAAGGCAGCATTTTTCATGCTCAGCCTTTCCTAGGATGCTGCTTTGAGTTTGTTCCTAAGAAATATTACTACACTTGGAAACTAAAAATAGATAGCTATTTTTAGCTACTTAATCACACAAGGAAAAAAAGAGGAAAAAAAACACAACACAGCTTCTATCAGTCTTCCTTAATTTACAAAATAATTCCATAATACACTCTGCATGTAGATCATGAAAATCCCTGGCACACAACTTCTGGGCTCGTGCACCATGAGCTGCGCGCCGGCTGCGAGGGGAAGCAAAACGGGGTTTAAAAGATTCCAGCAACAATAGTCTTGTGACTAAATCAGAAACAGAAGCAGAAGTCATGAGCCAAACAGATACCTATCGGTTTCCTTGAGCTTAATCTGATTAAAACATGGCTCTCAAAAATGTTAAATAGAATGCCACGTCAGAGAGCAGGCAAATGATAAAAATAGTTCATGACAGGAAATCATTATTAAAGCAGCATTACTAGTGTATTGGTTATGGAAATTTCCCTGTAATTTTTCAAGGTTTCCCCTTCTGTTTTTCTTGAGTTGCCTGTTATTCTTTGTTTTTTTCTCCTCAATGGCATCTAAGTTTGAGATGTAAAAAGAAAATTATCACTGCCATTTTCAAACTCTACTCAATACGATCTCAAGTGTGTCATACATCACCTTGTCATTCACTTTACCAAGAAATCACTAATATTCAGAGGCAGAAAATACTCCAAAATGGGCAAGTGACACCATGGCAAAAATATATTCATATACCATCATGGGGAAATAAATAATTTCAATCCTAATTTCAAGGACTTTCATAATGAAAGCATCTTAAAAAAAATATCTAAGTGGAGTGAAAAGTTTATTTGAAAAGCTGCAGGGAATGACAGAAGAGCTGTTCTACAGTCCACCGACCAAAATTAGAGGAAAAAAAATGTTGACAAAGTACTATCATAGATTTATGTTTATGTTCTTTAAAGCTTACCCAAAAAATTCAGCACCTTAAAAAAAAAATTAAAATTAAGTCATTACTAGTATCCTTTCTCCTTATTTCCATCCCTCTTACAGTCATGGTCTGCATTATTGTGCCTTGAGAGCACTCCCTAAATATAAAATAGACTTGCAGCATTGTCTCCTGCATGTAGTTAACTGATCCACAAAAAGTCTTTATCAAAAAAACAAACAATCAAAAAGAAACACCAAAATATCCTTTTACGAGGCCTTATCTTACTAGGCTAACCTCAATTAATAAAAGCCTTATTCAGCATATGGAAGAGACTTCAACAAACTTTAGCAGCCATCCCAAAACCCCTCTGGTTTCTTTTTTAACTGTCATTAGTGGAGAAAATAAAACCACCAATCAAATTAGCTGTATTTTCAACTGAAAATAAGCAGTTCACCCTTAACGATGATTCAGGCTTCCCCAAAGAAGAGCCCTGATTTAGTTGACCACTGATGGTCAACAGGATACTCAAGGACCCTTCTGTACCACCCCTTCATTGTCGTCCCAATGGCCCCTCCACCCAACAGCCTTCCCAGTGTTGTGCACAGATACCAAAACACTGGCAGGGTTTTAAATCTAAAGTCAAACTCAGAATTATTTGCCACTGGCATGTTCCAAGACAAAAACACAATGTGAGGAAATGAGGGACTTCACAGAGACACATCTATGACAGAACCAGGGCTGTTCTTAACCAAACTCCAACTGTTGTCCACCTAAAAACAAAGGATGACAAGGCATTACGGGTAAGAACAACAACGTTTGAAGACAGTACAGTCACTATGGTTTTTTGTAAGCTTTTTCTAAGACCTTCTTGATTTTTGTCCTGGGTGTTGGTATGTTAGTCCTGCAACCACCAAGCTATATCTGACTCAGCATGAAAGGAAATGTGCATCCTACTTACAGCAGTGCTTAAGCCTTATTCCATAAAGAGTCTTTCAAAAGCATTCACATCTCTTTTTCTTAATGTCTCTCCCACATTAAGAAGTTATCATCTAATACAGGGAGTAATCAGCTCATGGTCCTACTATCATCAACCTCCTTGGCAAAGCAAGCAAAAAAATATACAATTGTGAAGCATTAGGAGGTCAAGGTTCAGAAACATCCACTGTTATTGAGATCAACACAGATTCGTTTAAATCTCAATGCAACAAGACCAAGTGCTGTCTCTGGATTCAGAAGTGCTTTATCTGCTGGTAAATTCAAAGCCTTGATTTCTGCAACAGCCCTCTATCAGGACACGGGCAGTGTCACAGCCTGAAACATCAAGAAGAAAAGCTGGTGAAAGTTAAACCAGAAATGGTATTAATGTTAACAATTTACTATGGCAGCACAAGGAAAAATACAGAAATTTGAAGGGTGTGGAAAGCCAAGGTGAACTAGGCTGGAGTCATCTGTAAACTGGTCTGCTAGTGGTGCCTAAAAATTCTTTTATGTGCTCTTTCAAAGGAACCGAATGGACAGAGTTCAAGTGCTCACCCACAGCCATCCAGATTGATGCAAATTTCTTCAAAATTAGTGGTTTTGCATTTCATACCCCCCTCAAATGCGTGTTCTCTAGATTACCCTAGGAAATGAGACATGCAAGGGGAAAACAGCCATTCTTGTGGTTCTTAGGAACAAGATATATGTAGGAGTTATATGAAGAGCCAGACCACCTCCAATCACTGAAGACTAAATGAGTCATCCACTTCAGAAGAATGACCAGTAATTAAACAAGAATCTGTAATGCTATTAAGTGCAAGTATCAATTTCAACCTATGACACTGAAACCATTGACACATACAGTGGAGTCCCTTGCAAAATAACCTCTCACCTACGGAAATTCATAGGAAGCCAAACAAAAACAATCTAAAATATTTATTGCCATAAATTTCATCTCTGTTCCATAAACTGCTTATGAGACATGACATCATGCTAACTAACTACCTAGACCTGTCTGGTTGATAATAGTCCCAGATTTCAGGCTGAAGACCAAATTGCCAGTGCATGGAACAGTCTGAATCTATATGTCATCACAGATGCCCAACACAAATCTGACTCTCCAAAGCCAGAGCTGACACTCCAGCAAATATAGAAGGTCTAGCAGTGACAGAGGTTGACATCACAAAAACAAGTCTTGCAATATTTTTGTTGCCTCCTCAGCCTCCTTGGACTGGAAGTAGGAAGGCTTTCCTTTACATAGACCAGACTTCATTGCTATTCCTCCAGTCTGTGTATTGACATTTCTGCCTGCATGAGGAACGAACTGTACATATTTCCTGGGCATATTTAACACAGTAATTAGCAAGCCCCATGCCCTGATGGGACATGACTTTCCATTTTCTATCAGTTTGCATAGCAAGCTGTATCTCCCTTTGCTCCATGGTTTCCTCTTCCACACTGCTAGACATAAGATATATGATCTTAAGCATTTAGTGCTCCAGAGCTTATTTCTAAATCTTGTCTCAAAGTATTTGTCTGTTTCTTTCCCTTTCTGGCCCCTTCCATCACTACATGCCAAGTCCTTGGCAATCCAATATTCACAAATCAGGTTTCAAAGACTCAATTCGGAATTGCTTTGACTCAAGTTGTGACAAGAAGGGGCAATGACCCCCCAGACAACATTGCTGTGTGCTTCTGCAGGAAGGAGCAGATGGTCAACTTCCAGATGGCCACTAACCTTGTCTCACTGATTTCAACATCTGTATCTTGAGCTGCATCTCAGAGGATGGTTCTGAGACAGACTGCAGGTTGCTGCCCACAGCTCCTGGCTACGTGGCTTAGCTACAAGCCAAAGTGTTTTGCAAAATGCAGAATGACAAGCTTGAAAAAAAGGTTAAGGGTAATTACAGTTTGTAGCAGGGTATGCCTAAAAAAAGTTCTAAAGTAGACATCAAGGAGAAATTCATCTTAAATAGTTATATTTTAAGTGTAGGTCAAATTGGACTTTTTCTCTCCAGACACAAGTATCCTTGCTTTCCATCCAGCACCTTGCAAACCTTGGTCATTTGTGCCTCACAGGAATTACATGTGAACACTGAAAACCCAACCAAGCTTGATGGTTTTGCTTCCAGGTCACCAACAGCTGAGGATGGGCTTATCCTTCAGATTCCATACCAAAAGTCCTCACCAGCACTGCAAGAACACTTGCAAATAGGTTTAATTCAGTTTTAAATGCAACAACCTCCCCAAGATTGAATGGAACAGAGGGCAATGAATGTTAGCTTGAAGTAGGCAGAGAGTAATTTGTAAGCTTTGTGTACCATCTAAGTTTAATTTTAATGCAGCCACAAACTATATTGTTTCTTCATATGAACTTAATCCAACTCCTCTTTGGGGCAGTTAAAAAAATTACATCTACTAACAGGAAGGTAATAAACCAATTTTGACTGCCACAGTAAGGAGCTGGCATGAATTACTGATTTCATCAGTTTTACAGCATATATTCTGCTGCACTTTATGTAATAAATTCAAAAATTAAACTGTTGCTGCTTTCCTACTCTCAGTGCACAATCTCCTCAAGAAGACTATTTCCAGACATTTAAAAGAAAAGTGTATTTCACAATAGGAAAAGTACAAGGCATTTCAAAATCCATTAAAATATAAAATTCTGCTTACAGGCGCAACAATCTGCCTAATTAGTTTTTCCTAATTAGCAGGATGCTCTAACCTCTTTAATAAGACTTCTGTGGACAGAATGTTCCATATTGGTTATCCATCTGAGGGAAAAACTAAACAAATACTTCTGAAGTACAGCTAATAGAATAAGCATGGTTGGGCTTCGTGGTCAGAAGGTTCCTCTGGCATGTAATACTAGCAATCTGCAAACACAGAACAGTCTACCTTAAATACACCACTGCTCACACTACAAGCCCCTGTGCATTTTCAAGACAAAATTAAAGATATTACAGGCGAGAGGTAATGAAGTTAGCTTTAAATTCCACAGCTTGTGCTGGGAGACTAAATAAAGAAATAAACCCTTATGTATGGACCAAAATTTACTGGAAAAGTGAGCTAAAGAGATAATATGAAGGCAAATACTGCAGTGATGGTGTCACAACCCAGTTCTTTTCCTCCATTGCAAAGCATGTGATTTGTGCACATATTATTTCTACTTTCCCCTTCATGATTCAGAGTCTTAGTGTGCACTTAGCAATTAATACGTAACAACACTATCATTGAGTCCCATCTTATCCAATAAAAAACATTCCCATTATTACTATATAGCGACTGTGCAATTCAAAGACTACTGGTTAAGAGAAATGCAGAGCCCTCAAAACATCTGTGGTCACAGGCAGATGCTCAAGATAAAGAAAATTCAGGCCCCTGCTTTCTTAGGATTTGGCAGAGCAGCTGCAAAATATCCTTTTTAACTGCTCAAAAATGCAGGAAGTACAAAAGTATCTCAAACTCCCACCCTGCCACCTATTTCTTCACCCTGCTCGTTCAACCATGCCAACTTCACCCCTACTCTGAACACATTGGTCTCATCACCTCTAAGTGGACGCCTTGAAAGCACAGTGAAAAGTATTACATTTAAGAAAACTTCAGTCATGTGCAAAATGCAAGAACAGTCCCTTGAAAAATGCCTGCTAATGACAGGAGGTACAGAGACACCAAAAATGTCTTTGAACATGCCTGAACCTCAGAGACCCCATGAACTCCACAATGTCAATGACCTTCCACACAACCATTAACATCGGAAATTAGTGTTTTAAAAGCACAGATGCCTGCTTTTTAATACTGAATGCATACTTCCATCATCATAGCACAAGAAAATCTTGATTTTGTCTGGTTTGATACGCAAAAATATGTACAAGTATTTTTCAATCTATTTACACCAGAACAAATAACAATTCTATACAAGACCACATTGAAGGTTCTCTGCTCCATGATTAAAGAGAAAACAAAAAAAATGAAGAAAAGGTGGGTTTTATCATAGCTAACTCATGATACAGTTTTGAATACCTAAAAAAGACTACAGCTTTTCTGTTCTGAAACTCCTATCTTATCATCTCTGCCTAGAGAGCTTCTGTCTTCTTGGGCAAGACCAGAGTTCTGGATTTGAAGCACTTCAGACCTCAGTGTTTCAACAGCCACAGAACACACTACACTGATTCCAAACTAGCTTAGGACCACAAGACCATTTGCAAGGTTGGCATTAAACCTCAGAAAAGCAGGCACTACTGTAAATCAGACTCCACCTTGAGTAGCCTTGAGTAGGTGGCAACCCAACAGTCTAGAGTAGATAGTCTAGCTGTGAGGACTCTGTAACCAAGTCCTCTTGCATATAGGTTTCTTGATTGATTATCTTGAAGACACCATCTAAAGTGATGAGTGAAAAGAATGGTCAACTGACTTCAGAAAACTAAACTCCTCTTCCAGTCAAGGTTCTCAAAGTTAATGAAAGTAATTGAAAGAAAAAGCAAAACCAGCCAGATCAGCAGCCATGACTCGTATGATACAGGTAGAAAGTTATTATTTGCTCCTGGGATACCCAAAAGTCAGAAATACCATGACATACACAACACCTGATGGCAATGCTGGGCTGACTCAAGGTACTCCCAAAGCACCTGCCTAACTTCTTTCCCCCCCACTTTGATACCACACAGCTAAGACTTGAGGGTGTAACACTAATTCAGAATCAGGATGAGGATAGCATAAATAAGCAGTCCAAGGGTCAAAGTAAAAAATACATCAAGGAAAAGGTCAGACTACTACTGAAGTCCAAAAAGCTTAAACTTGACTAATATGGAAAAATAGGCTGTTTTTAGAGAACCCCTGCAATCTATCTAATCAAAACCTTCACCCCTCTCCATCCACACCTATTAACCTCCAGCATGAGCCTCAGCCTGTGTCAAGATGAACTGAATATCCTTGAGGGAAAGCAGGTCTAGAGCACACATTCCTTTCTTTGTCAATGGTTACAAGGCAGACAGAAGCTTTGTCTGGCACTGCAAACAGCACCATGTAACATACTTCCTTCAGGAATAACATCTTATTTTGGCTTATCCAATTTATTACAGTATAGTTATAGCAAGAGAATGAAATCATCCACACTAATTCAGGAAACATTTCAATGTATAAAATAAAAGATAACACCTTTGTTACGATTTCCCTATACATTCATCTCTCCTTCCTGAAGTTTAGTATCCTTAGCTCCATTTCTTCAAATTCATTTGGTGTGTAGAATTTTTAGCTCTGATGTTTCTAATAAAATAGATTAACCAGGAAATTTCTGCATATGCACAGTTTAAAAATAATTCTATTCCTCAGGGTTTCAAGAGAGAGATGTCGCTGCACATGATAACAGCTCCATGTTTAGTGAGTTACAACTATTCTGTCACAAGCAGGAAATGCATTTTGCTCACAAAAGCCAAAGGCACTGTCAAACCTGCAGCAATCTGCAGAACAGTAGGGAAAAAAAGTGCCTGCAAACTAACTGCTACTAGATAATGGTCCCATTTATCATTCTTAAATTCCATCTTTAATTAAAAACGGGATATTCTCTTACATAAATAAAAAATTGCAGATGTTCCTAAATTACTCTTTCTTCTTTTTTTTTTTTCAATTCTTCCATATATGCACACATAGTATTATACACGTTCCATAATGCCTTCATGTTACTACATAGTACTTAATTCCCTGAAGATTCTTCATGTTCCAAACAGACACACATCTTCACTCTATGCAGAATGTCATGTTAAAAAAATAACATCACTCCAAGAAAACACAAGTTAACAAAACTCACAGTAGGAACATCACTTAACTGCAACAAAAATTTAAAGTTTTCTATTGTTTTACTTCTAATAATTCACACAATTTAAAGAAAAATTTATAAATGTTTTTTAAATTGTTTAGACAATTTAACAGTAACATCAGGTAAAACTGGTGTGAGAGGAGTATCAGGCCTGCTCTAGATACACCTTTCCTCTTAGTAATTATTAGAAACAATACTGCTAACAGGTATAAATTCTTCTGGTAATTCTTCTGCAAAAAGAAAATAATGGATTTGCTTTTGATGTTTCCAGTCTCCCTTGTTCTTTCTTCAAGTTGTCATTAGACAGAAATATAAGCTGCTGTGTGCAACAAGTAAAATGGAAATTCAGAGCTAAAACAAAAAGTGATCAACAAGTAACCAAGGTTATAAGCATAAACAATGATAAAAAAAAACCTGCTTTGAAATGGAAAGCATTCTTTTAAAATATTGTGTCCACTGGAGCATCAGAATATATGTGTAGGAGGGAGGGAGGAAAAGACAGGGACAAAGGACAGAGGTAGAAAGGGAAACCACCATGCAAGGGAATAAGGAGATTGCAAAAACCTTCATTACAATGAAAAAAAAAAAAAAGCATGTCAATTATTTTGCATTTGTCAAAGGCATTCAAATGAATAGATATAATTTACATAGATTGTCTTTTTTTTTTTTTTGATGGGAGGGTATATTAAATTACCATAATGCTTGAAAGCATACCAATGACAGGTATCATTCCCAAGATACTTGGGCTGGGTACTGTAAGGGGAAAGGAGGAAACAGATCAAACTGCAGCTGAGGGAGTCAGAAGCCCATTACAAAACACACTCCATCTCACTGTAATTCAGCACAGAGACTGCAATCAAACTGCAGCCAAGGTGTATCTTGTATGTTTTGAGAAGACACAAATTCATAAAATCAAATATTTTATGAGTCAATTTAGATTCACATTTCAGCTTGATTCAGAACATTTACAAAGCCACTCTCCCAACCATCCTGACCTAACAAGCCTCAGCTCACACCAGTTGTCTCCAAGATTACGAACTCAACGCCATCAGATGAAACCAAGCCAGGAGGTGATGCTCCTGAAGAGCAATAAATGGACTCCAGTCTTGTCTTATAGACACTCAGTCCTTAAGAACCAGACTACACTTGGTCTGAAGTAAAAACCCCTGAAATAACATCCGAAATAACATGCTTTGTGAATGTTGGACTAGGAGCACCACTTCACTCTACCACCTATCCACAGCCCTGTCAACATGCACCACTTATAAAGAGGTACCACCTGCCTACACAGTCATGTGCACATTATAAATCTGTAAACAGTTGCAGTGTCAGAGGAATCAAGGAGCAAAAACCAGAAAACACCCTTGGGCACGTTTTCTTGAGTGATTATGGACCATCTCAGCATCTTCAAAATCCAAACAGAAACTCATGGACACCCACAGGAGATGCCAAGACCCCAGAGCTAGTGCAAAAAAGCATCTGTAGAAATAGCACTTAAACTTCCAGTCCTTACTCCTTACTACCCAAGTTCATCAGAGAAAGCCCCTGCCCGGTGGTCACAGCAGTTGTAGTCAACAAAAACAAGGTGAGCAGTTGCAGTTTGAGTGGAAATGAAGCCAACTGAGCAGGGTTACTCAGCTCTGAGGTGTAGTGCTCAGGCTGAACAAGGTAACCAGAGGTAACCAGAAATAACGAGGGAACTTAATTCATTGGTCTGCTATAGACTGATAACTGAGATGTCCCCAGCAACCTTAACCAAGACTTCCAAACTTCAGTGTATTTGGGTCAGGCTAATGATAGCAAAAATAAAAAACAAACAAACAAATTGGTGTTAATGTAGGTCATTTCCCCAAACTGTTTTGCTACAACCATTTTGCATAGCATAGAATTTGTCATAATACACCAAAATTCAGAAAATCCAGCCAAGCTGCAAGTACTTATGAAGCAAGCTAGTTATTTCTGACACTGGAATATAAAGCTATAAATCAAAATCACATGCAAACCAAGTATCTGACAAAATTTTTACTATTTACTACCTAGGTGGAAAAAAACCCAACTTGATAATAGGAAAAAGCAGCACAGAAAAAAGATGAAATCAAGATCTTCCTGTTTATTAGATGCAATCCAAAAGCTTTGTTTCTTTCCCTTTGGAAAATCAAATTAGTGTTATGGCCTAGAATGACAATGAATTGCAGAAAGTGTCATGTTCTTTATAATATAGTACTGCATGTCTTTGTTATTGGAAAATATAAATGTAATCCATAAGTAATCTAGAAATAAAATATATACACAGCAACCATTTAAAAGGACAGATAAAACACTCATTAAAATCTTAAGTGCAGAAATAGTGAATCATAATGCACAATTTCATTACATTTTACTGCCAAGCAATGTAAATATCAATTCTCCAGGTGATTCAGAAAATTCTTTTTGGTAAGAAAAATAAGGATTTCACCCAGCGCTCGAGAATATAAAGGAAAACACACACCAGGATTTGAAAAACCAGGCAGTTCTTTCCTTGCCTTATCACAATATTTTCTGAAATTTCAGCAAATCTTTTGCACATCAAACAGACAACTGCCATGTCACATTAGCACTTTCTAGAGATCACCCAGGAGTCCCAAGCAGTGTCCTTCCCTGCACCTCTCCCTTCTATCCTGCTCAGCATTCCCCTTTCACTTCCCCCCAAATTGAAATCATCTATGTACTTCCACTGACATCAAAGGAAGGAGCCTGGATTTAAATTCCTCTCCAACCCCTTTCAACTACCCAAATTGTGAAATTGCCTAATGATGGGATTGTATGAAAAAAATAAAAAAGGCATGTTGGGCAAATGAAGCAAAGTTTTGGGAGGGAAGCGTGCATGGAGGGGAGAGGGGGGGTCTCCACACAAAAACGTAAAGAAAACCTGTCACTTTTAAAATGAATAGCTACCATCTGCCAGCATTTTATCTGAGGCAAAGTTGATTAATGCAAAGTGAATGTTTAAGATCACATTGCTGTCTGCCTGAATAAATTTCAGGTAGTTTACTTAGGCAATTATTTGTCCTGTGTCTTAAGAGGGGTTTTTTGTAGTTACGGGATTCCTCCCCCTCAAGTTTTTACACAGCCAAACCTAAGAATAAAAAGATTTGCTCTTCAATCACTGTACTGTACAAGGACTTGGAGCACCAGAACATTGTTTCTGGCCCCCTGCTCTGTGGCAGCAAGGTAATTAATGTGCCCAACAAAGGAGATCCCACCTCCTTCACTGGCTCCTGAAAACTTTCAGGCAGTCTCTGTCATACTGAAAAGTAAATTTTAGCAGCCTAATTGTGAGCAGAGAAACCCCAGCAGTGCTGTGATGTACAACAGGAAATTATTTTGTCCTTAGACCTTAATTTTTTACTGGATTCCGTACATTTTTACTAGGTTATTTTTTTTAAATTCTTTACATTTGTTTACATGATCTTCTGATGTGCACCATCTCATTTAAATGAATAAAACATATCAATTATAGAACAGAAACATTTCTCTTTTGTTAGCTTTATCAAACCATCACTTTTTATTACTGTTCTGATAAGAACCATTCTCAAATACATTCAATTATATGCACTTCCTTAACCATTTCCTTTGAACAATAACATATTCTGGGCATTATGAACCTAATCCACCCAAACCCCAGTTTTATGCATCCAATCCCACATGACATACTCCCAGCATCAGACGGCCTCTGTGTTCTCCCTCACCAGAGAGAAGTTCACACCCCTTATTCAGGCTGGGACACCCTCTATTATCCAGGGCTACAGACATGGAGGGCATCATCTGTGCTAAGTGGTGGAGCTCCATGCCGTTCCATATGGACGTATATTCTCTTCGCTTACACTCCAAGCCTGCTGGACACCAGCCAGCTCTGGTCAGAAGTCACAGAGTTGTTTTCACTCAGTACATGGTGCCTGTGTCTTGTATCTCAGTAGGGTTTATTGGTTTAGGCTCAACACGGTGCTAGGATGACCATCTGGCCCCCAGTACTAAGTTAGCTCCCAACCAGAGAGTTCAAAGCGTGGGCAGGACCAACGTGTACACGTTTGCACAAGCCTGTGTGAACTAACCTTGGTGAACTCAACTGATTTGTTTAAAATAAAAATAAATGCAAGTCAGTTTAGCACTAATGAAATTAAAGTAGTAATGACCCCTTTACTCAGCTAAGGAGTATAGAAAAGGAGCCTGGGAGCAGTGTCTCCTTCACTCTCCTCTCGACATCTCTACAGCAAGGTAAGAACACCATTATTTGTATCCATCAGCAAGTCTATAAAAATACTACATTCATATGTTAGTTTTAATCAAAGATGAGATCTGAAACCTGTCTCCAGGGAGTACTAGCTATTACATTTAGCCATATTATTTCTTTAAGACAACTAATCAAAGTACAAAAGACAACTCATGAGCCTATTCTCCAGGAGCACTGCATCTGACCTAAAACTCCAGCTGAAACACATAAATACACACACATCTTAACCTTACACCGATCAAGAAGTGGCTTGAAACTTAGAAGAGCTATGAATGGAACATTAATTAGCAATTCCAAGAAGGTAAACCATGGCTCATCTTAAATTTAACAAAGTGGAGCAAAGACAATTAAAATACACACTCTTAGTTACACCACAAATGAGATTCAAGTCTTACATATACAATATAATATAGTCTGTATATATACACATATATACACTAATATAAAAACAAACATCATCAAATATCCACAGACACCTCCAAAAATAGTATCAGGTAATTTTTTTTTTAGTCATTTGCAGTTAAGTGGTTTTCTCTTATTCAATTAACATACAGCTCACACATGCAATTTATTTATTTCTCACCTGAGTTTTATTAGGACCGAATGCTGGAAAGGCTCTAACACAGGGAAAATTATTCCACTTCCTACAAACATAACATAAAGCTGCGCTTCCAGTATGGGACATAAAGGTGTAAAAAGACAGAAATATTCCCAGCACAAGTGGACATCTATGCAGTCAGCTCTAATGAAATGGCTGAAATTTGCTCTGCCTTGGTTGAATTCACATCTTAGAATAGAATCATAAAATCACTTAGGTTAGAAAAGACCTTTAAGATCATCTAGTCCAACTGTCTTCAAACATCTTCCCCAGGACATAGTACTGGCAGGTTTGTTGTTTTTTATTTCAAAAAATACCTAGAAGCAGTCAGGACTCTAGCTTAGGAATGCTCACACTTGCAGGCTGTGTTATGTTTTCAGAGGGACCACTCATACATTGCACTACTCACAGGAATAAAAATTTACAGTATCATCATTTTTAACAGGACATTTAGGTGACACCAGTCAGTAAAGAAATCACTCTGTAATAAAGCATTTTCTCCTTATAGAACAGAACAAAAGCATCAGATCTGAAACAACCCAAAATCTAGTAGTCTTAATAAGTCATAAAAAACCCAAAGCTAAAAAAGACATCTACATTATATACTTTTATAATATACTATATACTGCTGAACATCACACCCCCAGGTTGTTTTGCTTTTTTTTTCCTCAGAGCTCTATTAATTGAAAAGAATAATTTGTTTTCTCTTTCGTAAAAAGTAAAAAGCATAGAGTTTGTCTTTAAAATATAGTTGTCAAATATCAAGGGGTATATATATGCTAACATTTACCCTAGGGGTATTGCAGGGCTAGAGTCTGTTACATATAAAATCTTTATTCATATGAACAGCTACCTGGGGGGCAGTACTGAATGTTACGTATAATATTTATATATATATTTTTTTAAAATAATCTTGCAGTGCTTTTTTTTTAAAAAAAATGGAAGCTACACTGCATTTAGTTGCTCTGTCTTGCAGATCTAAGTCTTGCCCTAGTAACTTTTTTGGCTTTGAATTACTTTCCATAAAGGATGGTCCCTAAAATACAAAATGCTTGCATTTAATGTCATATCGACTCATTTATTATTTGAAATTTCAAAGAGTTTTCATGGTAATAAAATAACTACAGAAAAAAAGAACAGCAGCTGTATGGTTTTTGTTGAGTTCTGCAGTAAGAGCTTCAAATTTGAGAACCTTCCTTGAATTATGGGCAAAAAAAAATTCCTTGTTACATGCTTTCCAAAATTACTAAATAGCCACTATGTGCTTTGGAAAACAACTTGATACAAGATCAGACATCTACATTTATCAGAGAGTTTAAGCTGTCTGAAGCAAGTTGGGAGACAAAGCAGCAGCCCTGCAGATTGCCAGCAGCCTGAGGAGGTCACGTCTCCTCGCTGGACCTTCCTAATCTACAGAATGAAAATGATAATATTTCATCAACCACTAGCAAAAGTCTGGAAATGCTGGAAAACTTGTCTAGAGAAAGCAGACAGTAACAGTACCTTTCTTCAGTGCATTTCAAACGCTGGAATTTGGAAACTGTCACCACAAGGCTGAAAATCCTTTTACTACAGCAACTTCCAAAGAGAGACCTTCTTTGCAATTAAGGAAAAATAATGTGAATCTCTGTGTAGCAATTAAGAAAGCTCTGGAAAACGCTGGGTTCTGTGGCTGCTGTACATCAATATGTTATACCATCTCAAGTTGACTAGCCAAGTATACCACCTTTAAAAACTCTCCCTCTGGCCTCCCAAGTTGGAAGCACTCACTGCATGCCTGATCTTTCCCATTCATCATCAGGGCTTCTGTCCTCCTTCAAGAGATGAATGAGGATGTGAGCTGGCTGAAAGACACCCTGCACAATGAAGCCATGAAAACAACAGAGAAGCAACAAATTCTTCTAGAGAAACACAGCACAGTCTTTGCACCAGGGAAATAATATAAATCCATGCAGTGCGGCAGATAAAATTCTAAATGGCTGATGCCTTCCAGAATAGCTATGCGTGTTCCCCTTGAAGGGAGAGGACATCTCCCTGTGACAGTTCTGGGTAAACCTCCTTGTTCTTATATGGGAACATCATCTTACTGCACACCAAGAATTTGGCTGCATGGTCCACAAAAGTAAGATGAGATGCACTGCTTGTTATCAACTCAGCTTGAAGTCTTGCTCAAGGGAGTCCATGTCTGTTCTCCTACAAAAGTATTTATCACTAACTCTTTGGTCATTGTAGAGAATGTAACATCTATGATTTGCACTGTATACTCTGCTTCAAAAGTACTTTTTAATCCTGTGCCTTAACTCACTGAGCAACACTTGAAAACTAGCAAACCTGCTTCTTTCCCATAATCAACTTATATGTATAAAAGTACAACTCTTAAAACAAACAATACTACTCAAGTATAGATGTCTAGCAATATCAGACTTCTCAGCATCAGTATTATTTCTCATACATCCCAGCATCTTGAAATTAAGTACAATTCAA
The DNA here is from genome assembly GCF_000747805.2 of Chaetura pelagica. Taxonomy (NCBI): domain Eukaryota; kingdom Metazoa; phylum Chordata; class Aves; order Apodiformes; family Apodidae; genus Chaetura; species Chaetura pelagica. The sequence continues at coordinate 848,671 of NW_009953200.1, read as the reverse complement.
AAAATAAATATTTAGTAATGCAGCTCCATTACCAAAAGTGTTTGCCCTTGAAATATTTGTGACCCTTCTGTATTATTAAACACAAAGAGAAACAAGGTATTTATGAAATGTCACAGTTTTAAAATCACTAACAAAATTTCTACTCTACACTTAAGGTCATTAAAAATAATGTAAATTTGGTATTTCCTACAACCTCACTCACAATCAAGTTAAAAGGTAAGTCAAAACACACACTCCTGCCAGTATGCAATGAGAATTTTGTCTTAAACTACTACCTGGGAAGCAGATCTTTAGTGGTTATTGGCAAGCTAGAAATAAAGAATCAATGCAAATTTTCATCAATGTTTTTTCTAATAGGAGAGAGCAGTCAGCTTTATTAGGCTGTAGTCTGATGCACTTATACTTACAATTTAGTAAGATACATGAAACATTCAATTACAAAACAAGCATTAAAAAAGGTACCTCTGATCAGTTTTCCTCTCACCTGTCACATCAGCCCTCATTTATAAAATATTGTCCTGCCCATGAGGATAAGGTACATTCTCTTTTTTAAACATTACACCTTTGTGAACTTTGACTTCTTCATTCTGATCAAACCCTAACAGCAACAGCAAAGGAGCTTTCCTCTCTTTAAGATGCTCTGTTGGTTAGATGGGATTTATTTGCTGTCAGCAAAGGTCAGATTTGCACATAAGTCTATGACAGATTGCAAGTTTATTAACTTCAAGTGAATTTTCAAGCTGATGAGTTCAGGGTATTTTGTTGGGTTGTTAGGTTTTGTGGGGTTTTTTGTCATTGTTCCCCCCCCTTCCCCCAAGATGTGGGTTACTTGACAAACTGGAGTTAAGTTATCTTAGGTCAATGTAACTGTAAGTTAAACTAATGAAGTGTATGTCTATGAGTGATGTTTGATTAGTTTAATGTAGTTAGTGCTGGACAGCTTGGGCTGCTGACCTTGAAGGAACACAGATAACATTGTGATGCGTTGGAGGATGTGGTTGTGATACAAGACAAATTTACATAACAGTTTGTCATGTACACTCCTCCAAAACAAAACTGTTGCAAAGGAAAAGCAATAGGAAACCAATGCTAAACGCCTCACACAAGACAAACCAGGGAAAATTAATTATAACAGTTGGCTTGGAATAGTAGGTTATTTTAAATGCAAGCCAGAAGCAGGCACAGAAAAGGTGTATGTTTATATAGGAGGCATTCCAAAATGGATTAGACATAGTTTTGGGCAACACTGTTCAAATCCAGCCTTTTGGAGCACAAAATTAGCTCTAGAAAAAATCATATACCTTCCCCAGCCGACTATGTCTACCTGCTCCTGGTAACAAATCCAAGAGTCAGTTCTGAA
>NW_009953200.1:827934-847294 GCF_000747805.2 Chaetura pelagica | reverse complement strand
TTCTGTGGCTGAAAAGAAGCTGCTTGAGCTAAAACATCCCCGTGCACAAACGGTCACTCTTCCATGAAGGTGCCAAGTCAGCACAGTGATGCTGGGAGGCATGTGAAGCTGTGGCTGCCCCATCCCTGGAAGTGTTGAAGGCCACGTTTGATAGGGCCCGGAGCAACCTGGTCTAGTGGGAGGTGTCCCTGCCCATGCAGAAGGGTTGGAACTAAACGACCTTTAAGGTCCCTTCCAACTCAAACCACTCTATGATTTTACCGCACCCCAAGAGGAGCACACACCACACGACAGGTCATTGCTCCAGACAATCATCTTGCCACATCTCAACTGATCAGGCAGGCCAAGCAAAATTACTGGGTTTAAAGACAGCTTGGTTCTGGCATGACTGATACTTACTACCTGATAGCTATCTGCTGACCTAAATATTCAGCTTTTAATCAGTCCGGGCTCTACCTGATAGAAATTTGCCATCTACATAAATGTATAACTGACATCCACAGTTGCTGGCATGTGACATGTCCCTTAATCCTCAAGATCAGCCCAAGTAGTACCTTCTAATAAATCAGACTTGCTAATAGATACATTGGAGGGCAAGTGAGGAAGCCTGTAGTGTTCATATCTGTGTCATCTTTCAACCTACTCTGTGAAGCACAGTTTAAACCTTTCAGTATTACTGCATTGACTTGGTAATTTTTTAAAAAGACATACATATCCATGTATACACAAAGACGCATCCATATCCTTGCACTCTTAAAGACTCTCAAGGACTAGAAACACAAGACAGAATAGTCTAGAAAACTCTAAAACGTGGCAGTAATTTCCCAATTATACCCCAAGAAGTTAATGTAAGAAGAGAAACCTATATTGGCTGTTGCAAGTCTTCATTTGCTTGCACACAGACACTTGCGTGCACATAACCAAAGATCCAGCTCAAGAGACCTGGCTGAAGGGCTCTTTGTAATTTGAATTTAGAAACTATTCAGTTCCTGGGTTACCTGTAATTAGTACTTGTTGGCACTGTTTGCATGAAATAAAGAGCAGCAGTCCGTGCCTTCCAATGCCACTTCTTGGCAGGGAGCGCACAGAGGACACAGTCTTCTTGTAGCTCTTCCTGGAGAAGATCCATCAGCTGCTTGTGGGAGCCACCATAAAAGGCTTCAATGAGAAGAACACTCATTTTTCAAGCACTTCAGATCTTTTGGGATTCTGCAAAATGACAATAAACATTCACCTTTAGTAATACAAGTCATTTATTTTGTTTAAGGAAATTTTATTGGAAAAAGAGAAACATATTGCAGGACCTTACAGTGTCTCCAGTTTTCCCATGAAATTAATCCTTCATATTATATTAATGAGTTTACTTCAGAAAAGGTTGCTTAGCAATTATGATCAGAGTTATTGCACCTATTAGTTTCAACCACTAAAAGATACTGTCAGTAACTTTTAAATTAATCAAAATGTATGGGATTTTTTTTAAAAAAACATGCATTTTGAGGGTTTTTTTCATTCAGATATTTAAAAGTAGTTTTACTTTACACACTCACTCTTGCATACATACAGTTCTCCCATAGGTTAGGAAGTAGTCTATTCATTTTGAGATTTGTTTCCTGGTAGGACATAAAACTGAAGAACAATTCAAACACACTTCAACCCCAATAGCTGTTAATAATGGTCATTTGGGTAAGTGACTTAAAGGCAGAGGGATGCAGTCTGAGCATCCCTCCAGGACTCTCCTACATCACCAGGAGCTGGGATCACCACCCAAGCCACACACTGAGACCCTGAAGATGTAAAACATTATTTTCTTTAAGTAATCCAAAACAGCTGGAAGGGGAGAGTATCACAGACTTAAGGAAGCCCTCAGATGAGAAGCCACAGAGCTGCTCACAAACAGGATGCAAAACATGCTGCTCAAAGTGAAGGGAAAGACAAAAACCCTCTGACTGTTGCTCATCTTTCATGAGTCACAGGCTTGGGGTACTGAAAAGCTCCTTTTCAGATGTTTCAAGTAAAACCATCACATACAAAAGTGGAAAACATAACCCTGAAAGGTATTCACCATCCATGACTGCCTCTCTGATGGTTTCCTTTTCAACAAGGGAGGACTCTCCATTAAACTTAATTGCTCTGCCTTCATGTTTGATGGTGTGTATTGCCAGACTGTACATCCATTTCCTGACCTGTAATTTCTAGTGGTTTGAGACTGTAATCCTTATCTTCTCAAAGCCTCTGGTGACAAGAAGTGAGAATTCAACAGAGAAATACATACTCTCCAGAAAATCTCAATCATCATCTCTACCTTCAAATTTAGTTAAATTCAAGTTCAGGCTAATTCTATAATCAGAGGGTGGAAAAACAACAACAACAACAACAAACTTACAAGTGCACTGTAGCTATCAAAAAATCAACTAGCCAGCAATAAAAGTCCAAACACTGAATAAATCTAATTGGGGGACAAAAATATAAGAAACCTCTAAACACCTTTGAGGGATTGGCCCATCATGGTGCAAGTTGAATCAGTGGTGTACATCTGGATAATTACAGATCAATGAGCAAGAGAAAAAGCCTTCTGTGCTCCAACTTTCCTGCCATAATCCAACCTAGATTCAGGTTATAGTTTGCTCTATCATTCACTTCTGCATGTTGTTTGAAATTAATTGGTTTTGGACAAATTTCTTCCTTTCAAAAGACAAACGATAGCTTTCTGAAAGCTGAGACTTCACTCAATCTTGGAGCTTGCTTCTTTGCAGGTACCAAAGCAGATTCTCATCTCTTTTCCACTGACCTAATTTCTAAAAAATCACACTTTTGAGATCACTGACGTTTTCTGAATTTACAATCATGTAACTGAAATCATACTCTGTATTGCAAAGCCCTTTTGGAGTCGGCAGGGTAATAACTGCTATAAAAACACAAGCTGTGTCTTAGAGCATGCACTATTCACCTAAAGAACAATTTGTAATTAATCATGCTGCACTTGTCATCAAACATCACTGAAAATTTAACTCAAAGGACTAGAGGGAAGGAATTTGCAAATTCAGCCCCCCAAAAAAGGGGTGTGTGAAGTTACTAAATGCCACTGAGACAGTCACTCCGGGAGTTGCAGTTAATTTACAAATCATTAGCAGTATCAGTAATAAAGTAATTTGTTTGTGAAATATCTGATCAAATTGCACTTCACCAGACTAGTTCTGAAACCTGCTTTATCACTAGATTTAGCTGAATCAACAATGTGCTCTTTGGGGTTATTTTGCAGCAGTTTTCACTGTACATCCCTTATGGGGACAGAGAATGACTGTATGTGCTGATGGTAAGAGACTTTTTCAGTTCTCAGGTTTCCTTCTCACTTAAACATTCTGACATTTAGGTTATTCTGCCTTTATATCTATTAATAAAAAGACGTTATGCAAATATTACACAAATATTGCTATACAGTAAGTTCCCTTTGGCTATTTACATTGGGAAACTGGGTTAAAATGGTGGATGCATCCTGGGGTGGGTGTTAGATGGCTCTTGTTGCCTACTACTTCACAATAATACACTTCTTGGCAGCAGAACACAGGTGAAAAACAGTCTCTAAGAAATGTGTAATTGCTATCTGAAGCTCAAAGGCTTTCTTTCAAAAGTCTTACTCCCCCAAAATTTAGGTCCTGCTCCCTAAAACCCTCACTGAAGCCTGTAGGATTCTAGTGTCACATTATAAATTACTAGCAATATATATCAAATTCAACTGAAAAAAATGTTATAAGGAGCAACTATGGCATGGGGCTTTTTGGTTCTTGTTTTGTTACAAGATGCTACTTAAATATGAAACTAAAGAATAATGTCAGCGCAATATATGTCACATTGACTTCAGGGATTGACTAAGCTGGAACAATGAAAAAGCCAATAAATCTTCTGTTTAAAAAAGATATACTGATAATGGAAAGAAAATTATATTATATATAGCTAATAATTTCTTGCATTTTAAAAGGCACAGAGGAGGTAGGACACAGTCATCTACCTCATATTTCACCCATGTGACTTCCAGTTTTGTTCACATACAAAAATAACATCTATTATTTTTGCTTTATTTCCCTTGACCTAGCCAAGTTAAGGTAAATATGTACCACATACTCCTCAGAGCTCTCAAAAAGACACGGCTGATAAATGGCCTGAGAACATTCACCGTATCTGATGGAATGCAACCCTCAATTAAATATAAATCACTCCAGGTATTCTTTTCCCCCTTTCAAAGAAAATAACAAATACTAGAAAAACAGACCTGCTTCCCCTTTCTCATTACAGCGTTTCCTCTCTGGAGCCAGCAATCCTGGGTGTTCCTGCAACAGCTCAACCCCATCCACAGGGCTGCAGCATCCTTTGCTTTGAAAATCTGTTGCTCTGCCTATACCAGAAGCAGCAGCATAGTCCTCAGGATACACTTTAATACAAAACTATCTGAAATAAGATTAATCTTCCAAGTGGTAACAGTGTCAAAAATGACATGACTATTACAGAGCTATACTGAAAAAACAAGATATTTAGGTAGGCAAGTAGGTGCTGTCTCAAAGCCAGCATCTCACAGGGACATTCATCCAGGTTGCAGAAAAATGGCAAGTGATGGAGCCCTTAAATGGGCCACTGCTGTTTGACCCAATTATTTTATTTTAAAAGAAATTCAGAAGACCTACAGAATAATAAATATTTACTTGAAAGGCATGGAAGAATTAACGGTTCAACTAGCCACAGAAACCATGGCTTCTTTTTAAACTCTATGTGAACACCAACTAAAAGTATTTTTGTTAACCAACCCAGGTAGAGAAAACTCATCATTTTCCATGATTTATTAAAGAAAGCATGTGCACTGTGTCTTATAAACAGAAATGTGGTTTCACAAACATCAGCATAGCTCACATCAAAAAGCCATAATTAGCTCCGTTCATTGATGGATTCAGACAACATAAATGACAGATCACGTTTAAATACCTGTCCAACAAAACAGTTGAGCAACAATCCAAAACCAAAGGAATAATTGTTAATATATTCCATAGGTAGAGAGCTGCAATTAGTTACAGGAAATAAGGTATATGGTTTCAGTAATGATTGTTTTAACGGTTGCAGTCCCACACGTATGAGAAATTTATTCCACCACCCTATCCAGAGCACCTGTGGTTCAGCATATTGTAACTCAACCAACTACAAAACCCACCAGGTATGCATTGTGGGCATGAACATACTCAGAACCTTTGATGACTTCAGAGACACATGCTGTAATACCTAATACAGGTAAAGACTTTTCATGTGCCCCATTGCAAAAAACTAGGATTTCCCAAAGGACTATTCCAGGGTCTTTACCTTTCCTTCTCTTCCTCTGCTCCCTCCCAGCCCCATAAAGTGCACCCATCCCGAATGTGGATACACATACAAACCCAAACTGAGAGAGCCAGCCTTACCCTCCCACTCATGACACTGACTCACCGAAACCCGAGCTATACCTTAGACACAATCACATTTTAATGTTTGACCAAAATTTAACTCGAATTTAGATCACCCAAAAGTACCAGTTCTAAGGTTTGTCATTACTAAACTGCACAAGTGCACAAACTGAGAATGCCACTTAATTTATCTTTGATATAAATCAACTGGAAAAAGCAAGAAATTATCTACTTCTTTTGAGAATGCGGTAAACCAAAATCGTTCACCTTTATTTGGATGCCTGCATCAGCACTACTAGTAATATACTATTGACACCCAGAAACCACACTTTGCCCCATCCACAGGACCTGAGAGCTGGCAAACACCTACAGAACACCAAAACCCAGTGTTACCTGTAAGCACCAGGGATGCTGAATTCTGTCTGCACTGAAACCAGTACAGATTGCACCGCCTGCTCTTGTTCCACTAAACACTAAACCACTATATTGAATTTCACTTTGCTGATTACCCACATTCATGTTTTAAAAGATTGTCTTCTTTACACTGACAATCAATGCTCAGCCAGAAATAAAAAGAGTGACTGGGAAAAAATGGCAGAATTCCCAGCTGTCTCAGGTAAGGATTCCCCCAGCTGGGAACTCTGCCTCAAAATCCCTTCTTTGTGTAAAACTTATTATAATTATTTGAAGTACTTGCTTAAAGGAATGCTAAGTTATTCTTCTATGGACTATTTTAAGACGTACTGTAAACACACATATATTGAAAGCCCAACTACTTTTAACACACTTTAAAATATGCAATTCTTGATTTTTTTCTCATTCTCAGCATTATGCTCCTCAAAACGCTGGCATGTCAGAGCGTGGGGCAGGCATGCAGCCCACCTAGTGCTTGAGGTGATGCAACTAGAATTCCAAGCAACACAATTTTTAAAGAATAGTTACAATTTTAACTAAAAAGCAAACTGTGAGGATTGCTGGGTTCAGTTCCTACATCTGTGCTTTCAACTCTGAAATGCAAAAGCAGGAATTCAAAGTTAGAGTTCTGAAGATGTCCCCCAGCTATTAATCCAGAGACACCCTGACAAAAAGAGACAGTAATGACTCCTTTTGGAGTTTACATATTTAGAAAGCAACATGTTGTAAAATCTGCCCATTACCCTGTGCATGCTAAGTAAACAATGCTGCTATAAATCCTTCTGAAAAAGTTGTTAATGCAGAGTATGCATTTTTAAACTCACTATTTAAATTGTTTTATTATTTTATCTAGGCAAAGGCACTAATGGCCTTCATCATTTCTTGCTGTAAATTAAATTTGGGTTTTTTCAGCAATGGAAAAGCGAAAAAAATAATCCTTAAAATCTTCTTTTCACCTTATTCCCTAAGAAAGTCTAAGACTGTCATAAATACTTTGCATCCATACTTCTACCCATCCTCAATCAACACCTCTGAAGGTCTTAATCTATACTGAATAAAGTAAATTGTTGCTGTTTTTTTCTTTTTTTTTCTTTTTTTTTTTCCTAGTGGGGAAAACCATCTGTGTATCACATTTATGGTTAACTCAAAACTGCAGAGAGCCTCAGCACCTGGGCAGAGAAGCATACATCCTGCTTTGGAGCACAGCACTCAAAGATGTATTTTCATGGAAATCTCCCTGACCCATCTCCTGATTCCCAGTATACTGTGAAGAAAATTAGAAAACACAACTTGGTTTGTTTGGCTCTAATTGACTTACTAAGTGGTATAAGTAGCAATCAAGAACTACTCAGAACAGGGTAGCAGGGATACTCAATAGCCTGTAAATTATTTTTGTGAGCCAAGATTAAAAAAGGCAAAGTATTTTTGCTATTAATTAGGTGAACATTTCCTTGATTTCTAAGCCAAAAAAGAAGGGGAAAAGACAACGTAGAGGTGTGATAGAGAATCAGGGCCATGCTCTGCCAGGGAAACAACTACAGCCATGACTACCCACCACCAGCAAACTTCCTCACCCACAGGTTTGTTCCTCTGCCTCCTCCCTTTAATGACTCCATTAGATTTACAGAAGTTGACATGAGTATGCTCCAGAGCAGTAGATATTAAACTATAAATTATCTTCACAAAAAGTCCTAATGTTGTTTTGGGTAGCTCTTCAGCTAGTAACAGGATTTTATTATTTTTTTTGGGGGGGGTGGAAATTAAGAATTGGTACAGATCTGAGAGTACAACCTGAAAATGCAAGGTTAGCGATTATATTTGATAGAAAAGCAGTTATTCTGATTAAACAGTTAATTATAAGCTCCCATTTAGCATGTAATTCAAAAAAGCCTGAAATAATGAGGAAATATTTTAACAGAGACTGCTAACGTTAATGGTATGTTGGTTTTATCCAACTTATTTGGACTGTGCTTACAGTGCTTGAAGGCTCAAGACAGTTTACAAGACTCATATTTTCCAGTCCTGTATCTATTAGCAAAAATTTGATAATATTGATGATCTGGAAGGCTTACATTAGGTTTAAATAGATGAAGGATACTTGATTTAGAATATCTCCGAGTGGATAGGGAACTAATAGGTGTGGTAATGGGAGCTGTAGCACTATTTTTAAACTTGACAGAAGACATATTAGTTGCTAGTTCCCTATTACAGAAAAAGCACCAGTCTGGTAATAATGGGCTGGCATTTTGAAATTCCTCCAATTTATTAGGAATATGATGAGAAATGTGTTCCACACATTCTGGGCCTCAGACCAGCTTCTTTGTAGAAAGGTAAGTGTTAAAACCTGCATTCATAGCTAGTTTAAGACCATATATATACACACTTGAAAAACTGACTTGCAAAAATTTTAACTGACTTTGAGACTTAATCTATAGTTCATATTAGCTAATTGATCAAAAGACAAAACACTCATTAGGAACCATCATTAATTGCTCTGAGAACAGAATACTCTATGACAAAAACATTGGGTTGTTCCACACAGCAAATTTGAAAGAGTAAAACCTTAAATGAAGAGAATAAATCATCAGGTTTTTGTTTGCTCATAAGAAGCAACATTAAAGTATTAGATCCCTACAGCAGTTTTGATATGATGGCACTGTGATTCATAAACTAATCTCAAGGTTGCAAGTTACCTGCATAAAAAATGTCATTCATTTTAACTATTAAGTACTAGAATTCCACACATGAAATAATCTTTGGTCTTCCACTTGCCCAACTCTGGTCTTCTCAGGAGACAAGTGCTTCAAACTATGAATCTATGAGAATAGAAACACATCTTATTAACTTCTGTCCAGTCAGCATCATGCTACCTCTTTCAGAAACTGCTCCAAAGCTCTCAGACTCACACAACACTGAATGAGGACTTTAGACAACACTGAACTTACTTTGACATTAAGTGCACTTACATACTATTTTCAAATTGTCATCCAGAAGATGTGTTATCTGCTTCGATTCATAAATCTAGTGCTACAAGACTTGCCAGTTTGATGTAGCGGTGCAGCACCATGTTTCCTGTAAATAACTTCTCTACAAAGTCTTAACTTAGCCCTCTGAAAGGACTGTAGCAATATTAAAGGCAACTGCACATTGGTGGCTCATGTCCAGCTTTTCATCCACTAGAACCCCCAGGTCTTTTTCCACAGGGCTGCTCTCTAGTGTGTCTTCCCCCAGCCTGTATTCATATCTCTGGTTACCCCAGCCCATGCGCAGGACCCTGCACTTGGCCTTGTTGAACCTCATGAGGTTCCCCTGGGCCCACTTCTCCATGTCCCTCTGGATGGCGAAATGCAATTTACTTTCATTTGCGTAAAGCAATTGAAAAAAAAAGCATATTCACTCATTTTCTTTTACTTTGCAAGTATGAAAAAGCTAAGGGGTCTATCTCCTCCACTGGGAAGTATCTATGGATACACACGTTGCAGAAAGCTGAACAATACTGACACAAGTTAAATAAAGATGTCTGTTATCATCTGTCAATGGAAATGGTGAGGACTGCAAGAAATACTGTTTATCATGAATAAAGCTGGTATACAAGTCTTTCAAAACAATCTGCTTTAGGAAGTTATTTTGGTTATTTTGTAAACAAATTTAGGTTCTGATCTGATCTTTAAAAATGGATACTGCAAAACCAATAAATATTAACGTCTGTGGGAGACCCTCACAGACATGATGAGAGTATGGCCCTTTTTAGCACTGCCACAGACAACAGCAAGGCAAGGGCATGCACAGAGGACATCAAGGTGTAATTGTTTTTCTTGAAGATGATCAGATGACTGTTCGAGAAAAGCACCATAAAAATCACCACCATCAGAAGGCCTGTGCCTTAAAAACTTTGCTTCTGTTGCATGTAACAAAGTCTGGCTATAGCACATGATTTGCACTGCAGTCTCTAATGCAAATAGTTTAAGCCAGTTTAATTTACTTCACTATGAATCAGTAATGCTCACTTAAGATTTCAGCCTTGCTGTCACTTGAGAATCACTTCTCTGCCTGTCTACAAAACACAAGCCTGAAATGCATTTACCCTGACTCAAGTGGCCATGCTCAGAAAACTTTCCTCCTAAAATCTGAAAACCCTTATCAAAATCAAACATCCTGTTCAACAAAACCAAAATGATGCGCTGCAGCTCAGCAGCTACTTCAACTCATTAGGTGGGTATTCACAGCAGCTCTTGGAGAACTTAGGAACAGCATTTGCACAGCTTGGAAATACCTTTAAAATAAAGGCAGTGGTAATCTCAGACAGCCTTCCACACACAACCAGACTCCAAGCAATGCTACAACTAAAACTACTGATAGTATTTTTCTATGTGTTGGGTTTTTTTTTTTCATATACAAAGAATACACAAATTATGGTGCTTAAGACAGAAAACACACCAGCTACTCATCAGGTCTCAAAACCCCTAGTAACTGTTCATCAGAATAACATTGACTTGCCAGTACTCTGCAAAATTTTCAGTGTTCACTGTTGTTTCTAGATGAAAGCTGTGAACCCATTTGCTGAGGCTTTCAACCCAAAAACACCAAACACTACGACTAGAATTGGGAAAACTTCCCTATTAACCAAACCACACAACAGAAACTGTAAAGGTGAAGATGAATCATTTATACAAACAAAACAATTTTAAATGGTAAACATAAAAATGCAATTCCTGCTTCTGTCTTTGCTACAATCCAGTGAATTCAGTTTTAAAGAAGTTTCTTAGCACTACCTTCCAGCTGAAAAAAAAAAAAGGGAAAATGTGAACCATTTTCACCTTCATTAAATTCTACCCTTAATACCTGAACCTTCTTCCAGACAATATGACAAATACACTCTGCTGTGCAATGAAGTCTTACAAGTCTGCAAAAATTCAAGCAAAGAAAACTGCCACAGCAGTTTGCTTTCTCCAAGTGGATTTTATTGGTGGTATACTAAAAAAAAAAAAGGGAAAATGTGAACCATTTTCACCTTCATTAAATTCTACCCTTAATACCTGAGCCTTCTTCCAGACAATATGACAAATACACTCTGCTGTGCAATGAAGTCTTACAAGTCTGCAAAAATTCAAGCAAAGAAAACTGCCACAGCAGTTTGCTTTATCCAAGTGGATTTTATTGGTGGTATACTGGAAGTTAGTCTGTGATCCAGGGAAGTTAATGGATCCTTAGACATCAATGGGAGCAGAAAATAAAGATGCTGCCTTTTTGCTGTGCTGGGGTGCGTGGCTCTGGACACCACTGTACCAAGTTATTTTTAGAAAAAACAGGCCAACAAGTGCTTTGTGGAGATAACATTAAACCTATCTTCAGTTATCTACTTAGGTTGAGATTTTCAAAAATCACTTTCATAAAAGGGTACCAAATCTAAGAGAGGTGTCTTGGTAAGAAAAGTTACAAGGGTCTTATCTTATTACAGGGTAAATGATTCAGATCTTTCTGCATCTTTGCAGATATGATCTCACCACTGTCTGAACAGAAGTTGGGTCCCAGAAAGATCAGTTAGATGTAGATACTTGAAGGTGCTATATGAAATTAGCTTAGTCCCACATTTAAAGCACAAATAGCTCTGGAAGACTCTACCATTTTGAATGCTGGAGATATAATTAAAATATAATTGGGACGGGGGGAAGGAGTTGGATGTTGAATATTACAAGAGCTTGTCCCTGTGTTCGCACAGGTTAAGTTGGCTCTAGAGAATATATATAGTGCCAAACAATGCACACAGTACCCCACATTAAGCAGTGCCAAATAATGCTTTGAGGACACGAGTTATTTCCACCCAGCTACATCAATCATGCCTTAGTTTGCTTCCACTGAAGAGAACCTAATCCAAACTCTCTCTGCTCATTTCAAAGTGGTTAAGAATCCATTTGTGAGGTGCATTCAAAATGCAGTAAAATGAACAAAATCTGTTTTGCATGCCAATATCCTTGGAGAGGGCAATATTCATGCAAGCTGATTCAAGCTACTCTTCAGAGCTGCAGCACTCTGCCTTCCCACTGAAGCTCTGAATGACTATGGACAAGAGAGATCCATAAATGATTTTTCCTAGACTCTATAGACAGCTGGTTTCTTAACACTCATGGAAGCATTTTCTTGGGCATTAATAGAAAAAGTCTGCTTCTTTCTTTAAAGCTCTTTTTCTTTTCAAGCTGTGTAACACCACTTGATATTTAGTGTACATTCAGCTCACATGAGCTACTCAACCAAGCACTAGGCTTCGGCACATGGAAGGTGCGTAATGGTTGACTAGCAGACAGAGACCATTTCACATGTTTGTGCTTATTGACAAATCCCACTTACATACTGCTGACATTTATAATGACACCTGGGATGTTGCTGACACACCACTACAGTTGTAAAGTTTGCATCTACAGGCACACTCAATTCTAAGAAACTTGCTGGTGAATACACACAGCGTTTCCTTTCACTGTCACTAGAAAGGTTATTTTGACTATTTGCTATTTGCAAAGGAAAAAAGCTTCAGAAAGATGGTTTAGAGAGGCTTATCCCCCCCGCTGATTCTCTTATCACTCGACACAAGTTCACTCAATGCCTTTTAACAACAATTCCTTAAAAAATATTCTCCCAACCATACTACTGGGTTGCTTAAATTATACTGTAGCCATGTTCATACATACACAGAAATTCATATTTGTTACTGTTATTGTTGCCTGCTGACTTATTATTGCAATGTTTACAGCCTTTAAACACAGCACTTCAGCCTTTCCAGAAACCTTGTCACAGAGTTTGACAACAGAGAAACACTTGGTTTGGTTTTGTGTATACGGGTAGAGTATAAATAATACATTTTGCAATGGAAGCAAAAAGGGAACATAGATGAACTATTCAACTTCTGAAAGTCAAAGGAATCCTAAACTATCTTTAGAGGGCAAAAAACACATCTATGCACATGTTCAAATTACAGGGTAATGGTAAGAAAATGCCTAGATTTTATAAACTTGATTATATAACTTCTAACCAAACATTTTAAACTGCTTTCTTAAAAATATGCTTTAAACAACAAGATGTAACTGACCTCCTCCCTTCAACCCCAAAATCGTAGCACATCTTCTGCCTGGTGTTCTCCCATTCTTAACAATGAGAGGATTCATTTATCCTCTTTCATCCAAAAATGCTGAAAAGCTTAACAAACTTAATTAAACCTCACACCACTCCTGTGAGATAAGTAGGTATTGTTATCTCTACAGTTGAGAAAATCTGACTTAAAAATGGCAATTTGCACAGTTTTCCAACAGTAGTTTTATAGTAAAGCCAAGAGCAGATGAAAGGAGCAGTGACTCCTGTGTCCCTACTTCCAGCCACCAGGAAGCACATTCTGTTTCAAACCAGCACGAGTTGACTTGTTACTTTGCCACACATGAACAAATGTTCTGAACGACAGCGTTAATTTTTCATTAGCATGAGCCCTTCTAAGAAAATACAGGCAAATACATATTTTACCCAGATTGTACTTGCATTATTTCATTTTTCTTCTGAAAAATGAAAAGGAGGCAAAATTTTCTATCTTCTATTAATATCATTCTTCATCTGGTTAGCTGATGAATTCCATCTTCAAAAGAAAAATCCACACTTCTTGAAACCATATGAATTGTTTCTGAAACGACTGAATCCCTGATTTCATCTTTTCATTTACATTTCTTAACATTTTATATTTTGCTTCCTATTCTTTTACCTACTTTTCTAATTATTTCCTCTTCTTTTCTAATTACTTCCTGTTGGACTTACCTTAGTCCTCCATCACCTTTTGTTCTTTACATTTTTCAATGATGCAATAACATCTTTTGCAAAGTGTAGATTTAGAGAATATGATCCACTACCTTGATGAGATGTGTACCAACTCTTCCTGTCTCAAACTACCTTCACTTGCCAACCTTTTCTCATGCATGGACATGTCCACCATGTCTCCTATCTACTACTTCTGCAGTCTCAAATGTTCTTCTCTTTCCCCATCATAGTCTCCAGTGTCAAGAGAGTTCTTTTTTTTGCTTTTTTTGCTGTTTCTAGAGCAAAGCTTCACAGTCTGTTGCCTAACCTCTGGTCTCATTTCTGTGCCTGGCCATTTTTCTCCACTCAAATTGCCTCAAACACCTTTACAAACAGTTTCTTCTTCCTCCGACTTACCAAATCCAAAGTTTACCTGTTCCCTTCTGATTTCTTCCTCCCAACACCCCTGTTAGAATTAAGGCTTGTGTCATCCCATTTTGTGGATGCCCCTTCACTGGAAGTGTTCAAGGGCAGGTTGGATGGGGCTCTGAGCAACCTGGTCTAGTGGGAGGTGGGGGCTGGAACTAGATGATCTTTAAAGTCCCTTCCAACCCAAACCATTCCATGATTCTGTGTTTCTTCCCAATTTCATCGGACTTGCTTGGTATATCTCAACTTCCCATTAGAAACAAAGGAATATGTTGACAAAAAGCCAAACACCAAGATACACTCTGTCCAAAATCTCCCCAATCCTCTGTTCTTCTTCCCCTCTTTTCCAGCCAGGCTCATGAATACTTTAAGTCTTTTAACATTCTTCTACACCTATTCTGTACATGCTCCTCTAAGCCTAACGGTTTCAACCTTTGATGTTCTATGCTCCTATCTCCTACCTTCTGTCCATGCCCTCCTCAGTAAGCACTGCAAGTTGAGACACCAATCACATCTTCCACACCTCTAAGCAGCTTTCTGTAGTGCTACAACCCAGACTGTCCCATACAACTACTCAATGATGCTTTCAGTTAGTTCAAGAAGCATGAGAGTCCAACTTCATTTTTTTTTAACTGCTCGTTGTTTGTTTGTTTTTTTCTGAAGGGACTTACTGAAAAAAATACCATCCTCCAAGTCAGCCAAAAAAAATGTTTATTTTCAAAAATCTAACAAATATGTAGTCTATAAAACTAACAGTCTTCAACTCTGCTGGTTTACAGACTAAGCTGACATCATGAATAACTGCTTCAAATGGACATGCATGCAACTGAAGTTTAAGAAACAGCCAATAAAATACAAGTAAATGGAATAAATTATTTTTTTTACAAAATATAGTGGGGTTTTTTTTAAGATGTATAATTTTCTATGACTGTTCTATTTCTCTTTTTTTTGGAATCATCACAAAAAGTTAAGATTAGGTCTTTTTTTAAAAGCCATACAAATCAGCACATGTTGTTTGCACTGTCTACTCTACTGAAGTGAGCCTACATTTGCCAGTGTGCAGTACAACAGTAGTTTTGTTATTGATACACTACCTGGAAGTGTCAACTCCCAGGCTTTGAGAACTTCTCTCACCATACAAAAGCTGCAACAAATATTAAGTCACTGCTTTCTCCTTTGGCTCTCAAAATTACAGCTGGATTCTTCAAAGACTGCGTGTGGTTTCTTACATCTCAAAGCTCCTGAACTACCTGGATTGCAAGAAGCAAGAATTCTGCCCACAGATACTTGTTTACTTCTGATTTCATGCTACAACCAACAAAAATTATGGAATAGAAGATGCCACTTGTTTCACTATATTCACTGGCCAGTGATTTCAGCATCCTCCTGATCCTACTTCAGCTGAGCAGGATCCAGATCTGCTTCTGCAGAACACAGCCTCAGTCTGTTCCTTCTTCATCACTCCCCAAAACTGATGTTTCAGAAGTACCTACTAAGCAAAATATTTTATCATATATGCTTAAGAGTACAAAAAAACAGCATAAGAAAAAATGCATTTCTCCAGAAGCTTTCTGCTGTTTAGTTACCATCATGCTATTTTAATTAATTCCTTTCACACTATTTCACAATGAGCATACTACCTAGTGGGAAGAAACTGATGTGCTATTGGTTACTATTTGTTTCCATTTTGAGAAGACTCTCGCTCAAGCTCTCTCCACTTCTGCATGCTTAACAAAGGTCAAGAGTTACTTTTATTTAATCTCTGCAGGAAAAAAAAAAAAGGTTGCATTTTTTTCCTTTCTGATATTCCCTAAGGTTACCTACCCACTCCTCTGCATTCATCTGGTGATAGAAGGACTATCTGAAACCCTTTGAATACTTCAGATACACAGTACAGATCAATAAGTCTCATAATGAGATGCTTCTCACAGCACATTAGTCTCACTCACCACTACCATCATTTAGTTCTTGCTTGATTTCCAACATTTTGGCTTCTCTTTTTTTTATTTAATTTTAGTGAATTATTATCTCCAAAGCCACGAATGATGTGAGCCTGGCCTACCACTGAAACCACCACTAATGAGCAAACACTCTCCAATGCTGAAAAACAGGTTGGGACTCAGAGAAGAGCAGTTTCAGTGAGAGACTCCTACTCTTTTCCTTTTTTGCTCTTTAGATATATCAACCCTATCTTCATTGAAAACAGTCATTTTTCAAAAACAGCTTCTTAAGTTGAGACAACAGAAAATAAAATCACTTCTGAAACTCCATAGCAATTAATATTTAATTTTCTATTACACATAAAAAAACCCCAAACAACTTTGCCTCTGTAATAAATGCCTTACTTTGTGAAGACTATAATAAACTACTGTCTGTGGCACATAAAAAAACAGAGTGAGACTTGGTTCTGCTCTTCTAAACCCCAGCACCAGGCAACATCAGACCAAAGTGTGAGCACAAGCTTCTCGAGCATCAGAGAAACACTGGGCACATCAGACACTGAAACGTGGGTAGGTGTATTAGCAGTCCTACCATCCATCTGTCAGAAATCTTCGATGTTCCTGCACATCACCCACTGGCAGAGCTGTCTGCCAAGCAAAAATATTATGAAATGTTCATTATATACTCAAATCTCCCCCCCTTCCTGAGGAGGAAACGGAAAAACCTGTCCCTCTGCATGCACATACTCACATTCGTTACCAAGAGACGGTGAAAGACGTTCAAATTCACCCAGAAAGAAAATCTACCAAGAGACCAGGACTGTGAATTTAGATCTATATTTTAGCAAACTTTACTTACCAGAGGATAGGCTGACTTTTAGTTCACATCTCTGTCTTTTTTTTAAGGTACGTTAAAGACCGAGTTTACAATTAACTGAACAGACAGCGTACAAAAGGCTTTTAGAACTACACCATATGGTCGAGGGAAAGGAACAATCTGGACTATCCACATTTCAATCTGCAGGCTTGTCCACCTCTATAACACATTGTATTGCTGTAATAAAATATTAAGATAGAAATGTAAAAGTGAAAATAATCTATCTTTTGCACTACCAGGGAACAAGGCATCCTACAGTCTAGTGTGCTTAATAAATATTTTAAGTTTTATGATTTTGGCACGCTGAATCAGATAGAGCCAATAAAATTCCCAATTCATTTAAAACAGTATTTCCAGAAGGATATGGGTGGGTATTCATCTTACGCTTCAGGGAAATAAAAAATACCAGTTTACACAGGGTATACTGGCAGCAGTTTATGTAACAGATGACACATTCTTGGAAATCAAATAAAAGCAGAAAGAAAATACCCATTGTTGCTTAGTGAAGGACTAATCACATGGTCACAGCTGGAACCAGTGTAAATCATTCATTAATAAAATTCTGTTGTAGTAGTCACTTTTTTTGTGCTTTTCAAATGCCAATAGAAAAAAAAAAAAAAAAGACCTCTCTCAATTCTTTGCAGATAGAATACATTTGTAAGTATTCCATAGTAACTATTAATCATATCAAATCTTTACAGAAAAAAAATAAATAAATGCCTACAATGAAGATTTTGTTGGTGCTAAGGAAAAAACCAAATACTTCTGTATTTTACATATTTCAAGATGACACTTGCTTCACTTGGTGGTGCTGGCCTGACTTTCAATTGCACAGAATCCAAATCTTGAGAAAAATCAGCTAAAGTATTTTGCAGAGTGTATTTTATGATGCAAAAGAATATAAATTACAGCCTTGTGAGTCATATCCCTCAATGTCAACTAGAAAGTTGCACCAGATTAAACGCAGACACCACAGAAGAAAATCATGTAATACTCAAATATTCCATAATGACATGCTCCGTTGATTATAGGTATCACAGACTCATGGCCAGCTCTGCCTTGAGCAGGATTAGATGTCCTCCAACATTCCCTTCCAACCTGAATTATCCTACGATCCCATTCTTTACCACTATAGAGCTGTCCCATCTTGAGTTGTGACCCTTATTTTCTCTTTCACTTTAAAAAAACACAATCAAACAACAACATAACTCAAGTTTTATGTTTCTTTGCTTCTAATAGTACGAAAAACATTCCTCATACAAATGTATATGTCTTTGCAGATAGCAAGTTACTACATCACAAAAAATCAGATCATCCTCTGCAATTATTTTGAAAGCAACCTCCTGCTGTATCAGTGCTGGTATGCTCATTGTTCTACTTGCAATACTACAGGATAAGAGGCCCTAACATTTTGGAGAAACTACTGAGAACAGTAAATATAAAGTATATCGTTTGATGCTTAAAACTGCAACAATATAAAAGTAAATGGGCTCGGTTTTTCTCCAGTCCAAAAGAAAAAACTAAATCACACCATTCCTCATCGTTCAGTGCAAACACTGCACAAACACAGCATTTAAAACTGTCAAGAATTCCTTTAATTGAAAGGTTTATTTGAATTTAAAAGCTACAAATATATTATCTCCTTCATTCTGTGTCTACTAAGCAGTCTGAGCAAAGACTTAAAGCACCCTGGCTTGATAGGATATCTGGGTTTTATTGTTGAGCCTGCTAAGGACTTCTCAAATCTCTATCAAGCCACGGACCCTTGAAATACAGCAGCATAAGCCCTGCACAGCCAGTGGGAATGCTTGAGTATAAAGTTCAACACATGCTTACACTTTGGCATGATCAAAGGCTCTGTTGCTCAATTCTTCAGTTTACTGTAGTTATTCCTACCTCACAGTGACAACCTCAGTGAAGACAAGATACTTTATATGAAAGTGGTTAATATAAAAAAAGAAACCCCCAGTTTTCTAGTAATTAACTTCCAGCGGTATGAAATGACAGTTCAAAGCCCCGTCGTTGCTAATAGCATTACTTACACATAGGAGGAAATAGCTACCTAAGGAAACTAGACTATATAAATGAAATGTAACTATTCTGTCAAATTTAGAAAGAAAAAGAGCCCCAAATTACCAGCTAACTTCTATTTTAGCAATTGTTTGTGCACTCTGTTAAGACAGGTAAAATCTGAAGGCAGGCATGTGAATTGACTTTGTAAGTACAAATAAAGAAGAATCTATAGCTGAAGAAAAGCAATGGCAGAAAGCATCAGCTCTCACACATTTCTAATCCATGATGCAGTCAGGCAGTTTCTACAGAAGATACCATTTTTCACTCTTCCTCTCTAACAAATAATAAAAATACTGCTTTTTTTTGAGTAACAGGAAAAAGCAGTAAAGCAGATCTGACTGGCCAAGATACAAAAGTAGGTTTAATTCATGCTGTTTGGTGATGTGTTTCCACTTCCATAAAATGATTATTTTTATTATTTAAAAAAAAAAAAAAAA
>NW_009953200.1:806458-827772 GCF_000747805.2 Chaetura pelagica | reverse complement strand
GTGGGTTTCCCCTTCCAAAAAAATTTTTTTTTTATTTTTTAAAAAAAAAAAAAAAAAAAAAAAAGCTGTGGAGGAGCGTATCTGAGCAGCTTACGACTTTAAAAGAACTTCTGTAGAAAAATTAGATACTATAATTCTCCATCTGATCAAAGGAGGCTGCCATTACGCCCAAGAAGAGCAGCCAGGCACCTCGCTCTTCCCATCCCAGAGCCTGCCAGACATCCTGCTTTTCAGAAGTCTGTCCAAAGAGCTTTGAAACATAATGAAAACAGGCCTAGGAGGACTCCTCCATATGCTTCCCACAAAATATTTTATTTTCTTCTCCATTTGTCTGCTTCTAGATGAAATGTGAAGAAAATAAAATAGTTACAAATTTGT
Organism: Chaetura pelagica; assembly: GCF_000747805.2. Lineage (NCBI taxonomy): Eukaryota > Metazoa > Chordata > Aves > Apodiformes > Apodidae > Chaetura > Chaetura pelagica. The sequence continues at coordinate 827,394 of NW_009953200.1, read as the reverse complement.
GGGGGAAAAGACTCATCAAATCAAATTCAGGCTCATGTTCCCCCAACACCTCACATGCCCAACCACCATATTCTCCTTGAAGCTACACCCTGTACACCTGATGGATTTTATACTTTAATATTTTAATCTGCTGCTAACAGCTTACAAAGTGTATTGTTTCTTCTGACACTGGTATCATCAAAAGAACCACAACTAAATGGTTTTAATGGTTTCCATGCCTAATTGCCATTATTTGGCAGCTCCTCATGAGCAGTGGGAAGCCATCATTCAGGCTCTCTGAGAAGGGATGGCTTTGGTTGCAGAAATAGATCCACCAAGCAACATCAACAGCACCAGACAGGTCCCCACAGGTATCTCTGCATGGCTTGGATGGGTGTGCAGTGACAACCAGGACAAACAGCATAAAACCCAAGCTTTTTAAAATACTCAACTATGCATGATGTTTTCTTCACTAAAACCCCACACTAAGTTCTAGGTAGACTAGTTTGTTCAAACAAAGTGTGACAGAGGAAAAAAAAGCAGGATTTAGTTTAGCTAGGAGACAAATATGACAGATATAAGCTAATGTTAATGCTGCGAAAGCTAAGATTTAACTTTACTAATCCCTCCCAATGAAAACAATAGGACAGAATTAAAAACGACAAATTTAAGATGAGAGCACATTTTTGAGAGGTAGGAAAAGGAAAGGAAGGCTGCTGCCTCACCTAAAGAGCTGCAATCTATTTCCATCAGCTCCTTTTAAATCAGTACAACAAATTCTGCATGTAGACAAATACCAGGATGATTAATTTCAGTGGTATTACTTAAGTGTGCACAAGAAACACAAGTTCAGGCATTTTAAATTCTGGGCTGATTTACACTTAAAAGTCAGAAGCAGGAGTTGTGTGAAGTGTCTCTACTGAAAGGTAACGAACAAGTTAATTCATTTAGTTTAGATCATTAAGGCATAAAAGTCCTCATCACAGTTACATAAATGAAGATAAAGTTATTCATAGAAAAGAAATAAATGTTTCCAAAACATGCTGTTCCTCCAGCAGAAAAGAAACCACCACAGAAAGAATTATGCTGCTGGATGAGAGAAAGAAAGGATAATAAAACTGCACCAAGAGCAAATTTCATATTGAAGTAAGGAGTTGATTAATATTTGTGACAGCAACATAATAAAAAGGGGCTGGGCTTAATCTAATAGCTATTTTACAAACTAAATTTTATTAAACTGGCATTATATTTTGTAATTGTGTATTAAAATGTGTCCCACATTAAGCAGCAAATAGCTTTTAAGGAAGCGTTTTGTTTTCTTTAGCAAGACAAATCTCCAACACCAACTGCAAGCACCAAAGCAGTCTTTCACTCAATTGCTTTCAGAGTGGGTTTTCCCCCTCCCATTTCACTCAAATTATGCAAACTTGGATGCCTACAACTTGCACATAAACCTGAATTATGGCATTTAAATCCATTCATTAAAAGCTAAGCACTCAAATGGTCTGAAGACAGAACTTCAAGCAACTAAAGCAACAACTCCCTCCATCAGGAGCCGTGAGCATTTACTACAAGGGTCCAACCCCTAGAGGTTGGGACTGGGGATGTCTGAAATTCAAGTCCTTATTCTTGTGTTTTCAGAGTGACACATTGCTGGTCTCCTCTTCCCCACCCTGGCCTGAGCTCTGAGATTTTTCTGTAAGGTTGGTGAGGTTTCTTTGAAAAACCAAAACCAAGTGGCAAGCTCCCGTGCCGGGTACAGGAAAGTGCTCTCAAAACGCTCACAGCGTCACTTTTCATCTTCTAAGACATTAATTCATGTGATCTTTTAACAACTATTTATTTCACACCAAACCAGATATCTCCCCAAAGCCTACCAATACAGCCTGCAGGCATATTTCTTAAATAAAAGTACTGAATCCTTGTATACTTAAAATTTGCATAGCAAAGGGATGAATCAGCTATCACAGAAGTAGTAACACTGTGCAGCAACTGCCCACCTCTTGCAGAAGCAAAAAAACAATAATCCTGTTTATTGGGTTTGGGTGGGACTCCACACCAAGTACATTTCTTCACATTTCACATTTGTGAAACACCATTTTGTCAGCACTGTGACAACCACGACTGTCGTTCACACTAGTTGATGCATCAGCTATGTTTGTGCCATTTATATTTTGCATGTGTAAACCGTGGCACTTGTATATTCTTTTCCTTAAAGGTTAATGCAATTATATAGCGATTATATAGGAAATAAACTAAATTATAGCAGTAAGAATCATTTTTATTGGAATATTTCAGACAATTTCCTGTACTTCAGCAACATCCTTGATGTAAAAAAGTATTTCTTCCTATAGAAATCCTTCAGTTTTGACCAAACTATCAAACTATGAGGCTTCCAACAGCACCAAAGCTAAATCACATATCAATAACTTAGGGGGTTTTTAATAGAAAAAAAAACAAACAACGTGTTGCATCAGGGCTACATTTGACAGAATTAAAATCAGTGTATTGCCCCGGATATGTTCAAGTGTTCAGAAAATAACTGTTTCAAAACAGGAAATTAAGCCCCTTAAATATTAAGACATAAATTCTGCACATTTCTTTAGAGCACAAGGGTGACGTTATTTTACCTAAAGAATCAGACACTAAACAGATATAAGTAGCAAAGTGCCAGCAGGAAAATTCCAACTCTCCTGCTCCTTTAAGGTGAAATTAACTCTTTTTACACTAATGAATCACAATTAAAGCTTTTCATTAACTATTAGATGAGCAGACCTACTGAAAAACTCTGAGGGAGGCTATCAACACATGACACAGCATCTCCTATGATCTAAAAAAATTCCTATCTGCTACACAGCAGAACTTAAGATAAGTGGGACAGACTAAACTCTTTCCTTTCTGAAGATATTCCCCAGTGAGCTTTAAGGTCTGTAGGCAAGTGAAATATTGTATGAACTACTGCCACAGAAAACCAGGTGTAATGCAATGAATTTCCAAGTTCAAAACCCGATGCAGCTTTGTGTTTCCCACCTACACAAAGCCATCAGGACTGTCCCATGCAAGCAACCATGTGCTGGAATCTCCCAAACAGTGCCATGACAGCTAATGTAATTATACCAAAATAGTATTAGCTATATTTATATTGGGGATAGTCTTACCACAGTTCTTAAAAACCTGTTCTGCTTCTCAGGAATTACCCTCATCTCCTCAGCCTTGTAACAGCATAATTAGTCATTTTGACACTTTGCCTTCCATGGTGACTAAAACTCCTCCCACTCCTATAATTCAGTGGAGATAGCTCAGATTTAAATTATATGGCTCAGGTAATATTTACTCACATGATCTCATTTTTTCCTAATACATTATTTTAATTCACTGACATGAACTAGAGGAATTGTGTTGTTTCCTCCCACTCCCAAGTGGAAATGTGGGGGGATTTGCAAAGCACAAATCAAACCTGGTAACTGAAGAAGCTTCCATAGTAAGATTTCATGTTAACAACTTGCAGTGAAAAAAAGAAAACTTTTTACTCCATTTCCCCCCAGTTCAGCTAATACAAGATCAGCCTCCAGTTCACCATATCCTCACTGGTCAGCAAGCCTTTAGCATGGAGGGGCTCTGCACAAACCTGCTTTTTACCATATTTTGTGCCATATTTACTGTTTTTTCCTCCAGTCCACACACATCAATAAAACACAGACTTCTGCAACAGCTTAAAGTGTCAGGAGTCCACATGAACAAGCTCTAAAACATACATGGTACAAATTAACCAAAAATACATCCGCCGTGTAACCTTGCCATATTAAATTTATTTAAATTTTTAAGTTATATTACTCAAATCACATAGCTTCTACTTTCCTTGACTGAAGTGCAAAACACATTCTTTGAAGGGGTATGAGCTAATTAGCAAAGCAAGTATGCTGCAGGTACCTTCTCAATCTGCTAGCTACTCAACAGCAGATACTTCATGACTTTTAATACCCATCATCCTAGAAGTATGACAAAAACAACTGAAACATTTTAAATACCCTGGAGGTATTTAAAACAAATGTTGATGTGGTGCTTAGGGCCATGGTTTAGTGGTGGGTGTGGTAGTGCTGGGTTAACAGTTGGACTCAATGATCTTAAAATTCTTTTCCAACCTAAATGATTTTATGCTTCTTTACATGCAGCCAGGAAAATACAAAGATATTTTCAGAGCTGTTCTTACTGTTTATTATTCATACTGAAGTGGAAGTTAGTACTTAAAATTCTTTTAAGAACTACTCTTACTTTTGTGTTTAAACCAGTGAAGGTAGGATTATGGCATGCAAATCCCTTGGGATTAAATGCCCTCATCAAAACATCTTATATTAAAAAGGAAATGGGCATAAACAACTCCAGCAGCTTGGAGCCCGAGTTTGTATCACAGTGATCTTTGCAATTCATAACCACCAACAGTTGGGATGGTTTGCAGAGGAGTGCAAGCAACTAATTATCTTCTGCTGAAGGGCACATACGGTGTGCTCTACAGGTATCACCACTGCCTTCTGCCTAATGTATTGCCTCTTGAACCCTTTCAATATAACAACTTGCTGAGACACTCTGAAGGATTCCTAGTGTTACCAAACTGCTTTATATTCAAACAGAACGCACTGCAACTTCTGGCAGATGTTGCTAGGAAAGCAGCAGTAGTTACAAAACTGTGATTGGTAAACAGAAATTCCACATTGTTCATTGAGAAGCAAATTAACTTGTTACTCAACATAGAAAGTTTATTTTGACAAAAAATAATGTTGCTTTACATAAAAATGTGCAGGTAGTTTATCAGCTATGTCTTTTTATATCGCTTTTTTAATAAAAGCAGACCTGTTGGAGCAGCCTGGGGGACTGTTGGAGGACATGGAGCTGCCCATCATTTTCCCTTTAAAGTTTTGTAGTAGTAAAGTGCACAGATGCATTGTAGCCAGAACTGTAACAGTAAATATTTCTATTGGCGGTTTGATGATAAATATTTTTTTCCCTGATGTATGACTAAAAACATGACATTAAGCACTGCATCCAGATTACTTCTGCCACCAGTCAAACCTACATGAAAAAAGGATGATAATTTAAGGAAAACAGTGAGTTGTCTAAAATATGCTCCCCAAGAACTAATCCTGTGGCTGAAGTCTAACATACCCGATTACATCACCCTGTGCCAGCTTGTTCTCTCTGCTGCTATACAGCACTATGCTATTTTCTATAGCTGAAATATCCATAAATGACAGAAGTCAATTTAAAATGAACTTTATCTTGATGAAACCACCTAAATAAAACCTAACCCAGGTCGAAAGTCTGAGCCAACTTAAGGTTCCTTCACCCCTAAACATTGAACACCAGGAGGTTCCAAAATCTTTAGAAAAATGACGGCTAAAACGTGCAAAAACATTCTGTTATGACTAGAGCCAGGAAAAGACTCTACTAGAAATAAAGGTTAGCCTGTTACTGAGACTGTGAAGAGAATTTTAAAGTAGCTAAAGTATAATTACTCAAAATAGAAGACACTCAAGGTCAATTACCAAACTATGACTGAGGAAAAAAGAAACTCGGTGACTACAAAAAGTCAACCAACCTTGCAGCAGGAGAGCAAAAACTGCCCATGTGACATAACAGGGGAGAGAACATCATCCACCCGCACAACCAAAGCAACTCCTACAGTAACTCCACATGTTCACCGCCAAATTCCTCTGTCACACTTTCTGACCAGCTGCCACCAAGTTTTGAGGCATACTAGGCATCAACTTTGGAGAATCTGACTTAGGTTAACAAAATGCTTACACTGCATTTTTTCACTAAATGGAGCCACTCCAAAGCAAGATAAAAAAAAACAACACTGCAGGTGTTTGCAGGCCTGTTAACTCTGTGCAATACTTCAGGTTCCTACTACTTTACTTCAAAGCAGAATTTGGCCTGCTAAGTCTAACCCAGTTTTTTCCACCCAAAACTATAAACATTGCTTCATTTCTTCAAGTAAGTGATTGCTACTATGGGCAAGGAGCAGTTTCAATATTACAAATAGTGAGGCAGCACAATTTATAGAAAATGAAAACTTCCTGAGCAAAACTGTCTTCAAACACTATTTTTAATGTTTTGTTATTAACTATTTCCTCACTAAATTACTTTTTAAATTTAGATTCACAGATATGCAAAGCTGTTAAACAAAACAGCAATTCAAAGACTGAAGACATTTGACACATGGTTTTCAGCTAATGAATTTCAAAAGTTGAAAGAAACATTGCAAAGAATTTTGTAGAAAACAGTAGTGAGATTCTGTAAATAGATTCAACTCTTCAAAAGAAGATCAGTCACTGCGTGCAGCTTTAAAGCCAGTCTTTCAAGTTATTACTAAAATAAACCTTTATTTAGAAAAATGACACTAAAAAAAGTACTAAAAGATGCAAGTGTAGAAAAAATCATCCCCAAAATACCTTTTTTCTACAAGAAGCTCTGCAGGTTCCAATAGCACTGCTGCATGAGTGGATCGGGGGCTGTACTCAGTTGAGTTTTCATCATTTGACTATTTGTGCTTATGGGAAGAAAGTGTCCCCATCCTCATGATGGGGAAACTTTGGTAAATAACAGCAATATTAGGCAGATAAGTAGCTCACATTTAATCTGTCAGTCATTTGTATAAAGTCCTGCACGAGACTAAGCCAAAACACTGTTTCTCAGTATGTGGCACAATCAGGCTTTCATATGCAGTTACCTTTGATGCCTTCATGAATCTTCTCTATTTGTTCCATGATGTAACATGAAGCCTAGAAACAAAATATAATTTTAATCAACAGGCTGAGAACTGATACACTACTTCCATGGAGATGCATAGCTGTTTACAATCATTTTGCAGAAATCTATTAGGATTTCCCCTCCCTTGCTAAAATGTCTAAGGCTTCCGATTTTTTCTGAGGTCTCAAAGACCTAATAATGTAGGCTCCTGCAAAGAATCCAGAATGGATGTCTCCATTTAAAGTGACACAAAGGTGAATATAAATCAATAAGAGTAGCATGTATCATTAAAATACACTGGCAGCTAACATGCAGGGTCCTTTCAAACACCACAAGAAAGCTGTAAGCATAGTGAGTAGCAGTATGAGCCAGCTTTATCTAGCTAGCGGAGATAAAACACCAAAGAAGAAAGCTTTAGCAACCAAAATAAACATTTTCTAAGAATGCAGAGTATGTAATTACATGTCACTGCATCTGCACTGCTGCTGGTACCTGCAATACCTACAATGACTGGGTACAGGTACATTTAGTGTATCTTTAAAACAACACACCTTCTGCTTCGTGTCTGAGGCCCTACCCTTTGCATTACTGAAATGTGAATACAAACAACAAAAAATCCTCACAAAGAAATGGTAATAGCTAGCTGCTTTGATACCTATAGCAACAGGGCTAAAAACAAGCAATTCAAAGAAACAACTAATTCATTTTAAAGTTATGAAGTAGAGCTCTATTTCTTGTGGTCTTTATCTGCAAGGCTCTTTCATCCAATTTTTATAAAGAAGTGTAAGTAGCCATTCTTATGTGATTATTACAACTTCAGGATGAGTGACACTTGACTGAAACAGGATGTCAGTCTCCTTTGTTTTCATTTTTCAAAGAAGAAACAAAAATAGTCTTCTCCATCTATGCTCTTCTTCTGTTCAAAAAACAAACCTAAAGACTACAGTTCAGGCCCATGTTCTTTGACTCTGCTCTCCCTCTAGAATGACTAAATACATATAAATACTTAATCTGGTAGTTTAGCTAAAATCATTCAACTGTCTGGACAATGCAAGCTGAGGATGAAGTCCTATTTTACTCAAATTAGGCCATATTCCAGCACACAGGATGTCTACAGGATTTGGTCCAAGTCACCTGTAGTATATATTCTTCCAATGCCTTAGAAGTTACCACAATAAGTTACCACATATGGCTCTTCCTTCCTCCAGCAATTCAAGTTCAAGAAATCCAAGGATGCAGGCATTCCTTCTTTTTTTTTTTTTTTTCTTTTTCCTAAAATTTATGTTTGGATCCCAGCAATTCATCTGGCACCATAAAATGTTTATGGTTTCAACTTGCATGGAGAATCCAGCAGCCTTCAGAGATCGAAGAGCCATTCTTACTGTCAAAAGTATAATCTTCACAATGATAACTTCATGTTCATTACAGCTCCACAAAAGATACAGAAACACATAACTCTTCTAGCTGCCAATAACCTTACAGAATAAAAACACACACAACACCAACCAAAAAGATTTTGCTGACCACGGAACACACATTTAGCTTTTGTCAAATGCTTTTAGAATAGTACAGTCATATGCATTTTTAAGACTATCATTACATTGCCAAACCTTTGTAACGACACAAAATGCAGTTTTTCCTGCATAAGAAATTTTAAAATAACCCTTTATCTTCATCTAGTACAAAGATAAAAACATATTTGAAGTAATTATTTCCTCTTTAGGCTTCCCTCCTAGGTGCAGGGAGGTGTTTTAGTATCCATTCCAAACTACGATGAACCAGCTGGCCCAACAAACTCTTTCAGTATTTCAAAGTTATGACACTGCATTTATTTCAAAACTTACACACTACAGGTTAACCAGCATCAGTAGTTTTTCTCCACACACGGTATACACTAACTCTCAAAGATGACACTATGCAAACTTTTCACTCTTATCACTCAAATCCTTATAGATGGACTATTCATTGATTCAGGTGCTCACATGGTACCTATAAAGGTCCCCAGTGAATCCTTTGACCTCATTTAAATCTGGGTATTTGCTGTAAGCAAGCAAGCCACTTTTGTAAGTTGTAGGCTTTCATTTTCAGCTGCTGCTGCATGAAGAGAAGAGGAAAAGAAGCCTCTTCCTGATCTCAGAGAGAACACAGCTTCCTATACATCTGCACCCATTTTTTAATAGGGTCTCTAAGCCAGCAAAAGTTAAATAACACTCAAGTGAAGGAATGCATATATATATTGTGTTCAAGGCAGGTTAAATGGGACTCTGAGCAACCTGATCTAGTGGGAGGTGTCCCTGACCATGCAGGGGGAGTTGGAACTAGATGATCTTAAGGTGCCTTTCAACCCAAACCATTCTATGATTCCATGATTAAAGTCCATGTTTTGAATACTTTGAACCCATCCTAAGTGAGACTTGAAAATTTTTTTTAACTGTACCCCTATACGTATCTAAGATAAGCTTAGAACTGCCCTGCTATATGAACATCTTATTCATAAAAAAATAAATAAAAAATGAACAAAACCAACAAAAACCCACAATCAAACAACAATGTCTAAAACAAGACAGAAAACTGGTAGTTTAAGATTTACTTCTGCAAAAGCTATTCTGGCTGCACCACAGTCCTACCAAGCACGTTGGCTCAGATAAACTGGCAGCACATTTGTAGGTTCTAGCCAGCACCCATGCAGCTGCTGTTTCCTAGCAAACATCTGAGTAACTCTCCCTGGTTTGTCTCATTAAAAAAATATGAGAAGGTACCGGTTCAAAGTATGCTGAAACTGTGAGCTAATGAGATTACATACTGGAAATCACCTCAAAATAATTATTAACTCTTTACCAGAATCCTGTGAAATTTCCAGTTGATAATATTCAAATTCAAGTTGTTAGGAAAAAAAAAAGCCAAAGCACAGAAAAATAACATACCAGCCTATATATGAACATATATGAAAACATGTAATAGCAGAACATGAGCTGGTGCTTTGCCTTTTCTTCTGCATGGGAAAAGCCCCTGCTTCACCTCTCTGGCAGAACACAGCAATCTTCCCCCACACCTCAGCCACTTCCAGACCAAAGTGCAACCTGACATTTGATACACAAGCTTTTGAGCCTCGCTTTGCAAGCCTGTGGTAAAGTCCTTTTTAAAGATGATGTGAATTACAGGTATGCAGATGGAAGTGCTAGAAGATATTCTAGTTTTAGTCTCTGAAGTACCTTCACGGCAGTAACCACACGATTTAGAACTGTCTGTTCTCACCACCCCTACCATTTGAACACAGGATATCGTTTTGCTTTGCACTAAGACGTATTCCTCAGATTTTGAAGCCCTATATTTTCAGAATTCAGCCAAAAAAAAAAAAAAACAGTCCCAAGCCTCAAGCAAGGATGACCTAAACGAGCAACAGAAGACATCAGTATTTTTCCTGGTTTTAAATTAAAGCCTTATCATTTGTCAACCTTCAATAATTTCCAAAAATTCTTACTTCACCGGTTAGGTTTCCATTAGGCTTTTGGTTGTGAAAAGTGGCCTTATTAAAAATGAAATGCATTCAACGTAAAACACAGTTGTGCGCTCTTTGTGAAAAGGTCAACTGGCAACACAAGAAAAATGTATTAAATCAGAAGGAATTGTCTTCTAACAGAAATACATCAGATGCAGTGCACAGATGTACCTCACAACCCTGCTGGTCATCAGCACTCCAGCTTCATCCCACCCCCTTTCCAGAGGAGATGGGGACAAGCTGAACACTCAGAAGGTGCAGTAGGAAGGGCTTACAGAGGATACAGGTAATTGTGCAAAGTCCACAGAAGAGGGTAATTCTTGTTTGTCCTTCTAGACCTGAGCACCCAAGAACACAACTGTCAACTTCACAGATCTGCAACCTACAGTCTTGCATTTTTACCAGCACGACAGTGCAAAGGAGCCAACAGCTTAGTCACTCCATGACAACATTTGCGTATCAAGCCTTCATGGGGAAATCACTAAGGTTTATGGAGCCACATAACTACACACTGAAGCTGGAAACAAGTTGCAGATAGGCTGTGCTTACACTGAAGCTGGAAACAAGTTGCAGATAGGCTGTGCTTACACTGAAGCTGGAAACAAGTTGCAGATAGACAGGCTGTGCTTACCTACCCTGTGTAAGCCTGACGCAGACAAATGAGAAACTGGATCTTGATCACCTATTACAGTGGCACTGGTGAACTCCAGCAGATCTCCACTGCCCCCAGTAAACACCTGTCTGCCCTTGGACTCACTATTCTTTGTGTGTGCTGTGAGTATTACAGTGCATGTCCCTCCCCTGTGCTCAGCACCATATGAAACTGAGCACGATGAAAGTATTTTACTAACTTAGAGCCATATTTTCAGAAGGAGAAGCTGAAAGTCTCATGGAGTTACAGCGCAACCTGGGTATCTAAATGTTTAAATCATTTCTGAAAGTGGCAGTTGAGCAAAGACTCTTAAAAGCTTTTTAAAATCTTACCCTGCATTTTATATCATATTAATCATAGTACTGGCTTTCTAAGATACACAGTTTTTACACTTTATAGTGAAAGATACATGATGTATAATGCTTGCATAAATTAGCATTTATTTTGCCCTCCATCACATCAAGTTCACTCACTTGTGATTGCATTAGAGGTTAGAGAGATGCTGCTCTTCCCACACAAGGCTGTTTTTTCCCCAGCTCTAAACAGAGGCTGTGCTACCTGTCCTCTCCCACCCACAGACACATACCCAAAAAAGACACTACTTTAGGTTTACACAACTTTCATCTCTGTCCAGCTCACAAGGCTACTGTGGGTCCTGCTCATCTCTGCAAGAAGCAGCTGCAGAGGCATCACAGGTTTTGAGGTGCCAAAACCCCCCATTAAGAAAGCATCTTGGTGTCTGTAAGAGCTCTGTGGAAGGGAAAGGTCTGGAGTTTGTCATTTACTTCTAGATCTCAAAATTCATTAAATCCACAACGTGGCAGAATTTATAACAGAAATAATTAAAACATCATAAATTAAGCATATGTAGTTCTTGGCATTTGATTTCATGTGAATAACTGTAAGTCTGTAATTTCCTGTAATAAGTTCTTATTTATGCCTTTAACCCCTTTCACCAACCACAGAATAATATAATGGTCAAGGTTGGAAGGGACCTTAAAGATCATCAGGTTCCAACCTCCCTGCTGTGAGCAAGGACAACTCCCACTAGACCAATCTCATGGCTGTCACCCTCATGCAAGAGAGATCTCCATGCCTCGCGGTGCTTGGGAATGTGACTTAGTGCTGGACTTGGTAGAGTAGGGTTAATGGTTGGACTCTATGATCTCAGAGGTCTTTTCCAACCTACATGATCCTGTGATTCTATGCCCAAGTTAGGGGCATGACACCTTCTCCAACCATTGTGGACAGCAATCCCACTCACAAATTGAACACACCACAGCACAAAACCTTTTCTTCAGCATATACACTAACAAACTCCATGTTATGGAGACCTCCAATAATGCTACTACAACACAGAACTATAGTGCTAGCACAGTTCTGATACTATAGTGGACTATACACTTCTTCTCGTGCCTTAATTGATTTGTATGTCAATATAAGCAAGACAATCTAAGAATTGCTTGAATTCTCTGCTGCCTTGTAAAAGCTTACACTGCAGCCTTTCCCTCCCTGCAGCCCATAATAGCCTTTTCATTAGTTGACCACCTATTTTAACTTAACACGTAGCAGCCTAAAACCTTTAAGCTTGTTACTCTTCTGTCAAACTTCATACAAGCTGCCTGTTGAGTTTACAAGTTACTGGAAAAGAAAAGGGAAAACAGAAGGAGCAGCACTGACACAGGCTATGTCACACAGGTTTGTTCCCTTAATCAGACCAGGCTTAGGGCAGGTTTATGTGCACAGAACCACGAAGCCTTTCCTAAAGAGAGGCAATATCAGCTGGTTTGAATGTGTTAGAGACATTGGGAAAGGAGGATCCCTCCCTTAAAATAGTATGTCCACTACATATAAAATTACACCAAAAAGCCGTATTTTCATTTTGGTTTTACTGCACTACTGTCTTTTGCACTTGAGGATACAACCAAATTTATTCATTCTCAGGGTGAGGAATACTAATGTTCCCCACCAAAAGTATAAAGCAGTTTCGATACACTGTCAACTACCATTAGTTTAACAGGGGAATTCTACATATTTTGACTTCTGGGGGGAGGAAGTAAAGTGGTAAATAGGAAATACATATCTGAAAGGCCAAACTTTTTGGTCATCTCTTCCTATTCTGCTGTAGGGCCCACCCATCTCCCACTCTTGTCCTGCCAGATGGAGAACTACAACACAACTGTTAGCAGTCATCTCTCATTTGTGATCATAGCATTTCCCACCTCTGCTGCAACCATGTAAAACCAGGTTTTGATTGAAAAGGAGAAAAAAAACAGTCAGCAAGCATGCTGCTAATCTTGCCTTGAAGGAAAAATTCCTTTGATTCCCAAAACCTGTAACCTTGTCAGACTTACAATACACTAGAAGCACAGTGTGAATTCTATCATCGTTTCTGGGGCAGGCACAGTAAGAGTCACGAGTAGACATCTACTGAACACCAAGAACTCCATACTCATTGAGCTGGGCACAAAAGGCCATCAAGTCTCCTTTTCTTTATGGGACCAGGTAGTGTCACCACATGACCAAGACAGATGGAGAGAGGTAGTCCCCAGACTGCACAAACTGAAGTCCTTACTGTAGTCCCTGCTGCCTGCTCAAACATGCATCCCAAAGAGTCACACAAAGCTTAACTTGACCAATCAACCATCTTCTGAAAGGTAGCCCTCCCTTCACAAACAATTAAGAGTATTATCCCACAAAACACAGGATGAAGCTGAACTAATGAATTTGCTCTGGAATTGACACAAGTCTGCATGGACACAATGACCCACTGAGACAGACAACATACTGCAAGAGCAGGGAGCCCCGGACCCAAGCTCTACACTGAATTATTGGCCATAACTCTTGTCTCTTCTGTTTTCTGCCTGTAAAATTGGCAACTACACACTTTCACTTTTTCTTGTAAGAAACACGTTGTATCACTGGAAAAGGTTCCTAGAGAGATGGTGGAGGCCCCATCCCCGGAGGCATTCAAGGTCAGGCCTGATGGGGCTCTGAGCAATCTGTTCTAGTTGGAGATGTCCCTTCTTATTGTAAGCAGGTTAAACCAGATGACCTTTAGAGGTCCCTTCCAACCCAAGACATTCTATGATTCTAAGGTTTTGGTACCAACTACAGTTCTACTGTATTTTCATGACCAACTGCAGATATCTTTCTCAAGTATTCCTTGCATTATCTGCAGAATATAGCAGCAAAAATTACATCCCCAACAAAACTGATTACTTGTAACTGGGCCACCAACACATTTGAGACCCACTAGATGTAGGTCTTTCTCAACCGATTTAAAACTTACACTTTAAGCAACAGGACATTTTTAATCTGTTCTGTGTCTCAGCTACATATAATCTAAGTTTTTATACCAAAATATTGTGTTGCAATGATTTAATGCTTTAAAAGAAATTAGTTTAATATGGCAATATAGGCCAGACACACAATCCTATTAAAAAAAAAATACATCAGCTTTGTCTCACAAAGCCTTTATCACGAAACCAGTGACCTGCATTAATTTCATTATTTTTTTTTAGCTTTTAAGCCTTTGCTGATGGAAGTCCAAGTTAACCTTTACTTTATTTTGTCCTGGGCTAAATCCACTGTGACATCCTTTTTGCTCTTTTAAATAGAGAAACTTTTTGGAAGTCTTCCAGTACTTTGAAATAAACACATTTACAAGATATGCAACAATTAACGTGAGTGGTAATAGAGGCTCCCAGACAGTTCTCAAGTCCCTATGACGTGATGCCCAGATCTGTTTATATAATTTTTTTTTTATTTAATACTTAATTTCAGAAATCACTCCCTTACCATCTTTAGCAAAGTGGGTGTGAGTTTTCTACTCCAAACAAAAAGTGATATGGGAAAGGAGAAAACACAGTAATAAAGTGTGCAAAAAGCAAAATTACACTTAAAAAGGCAAAAAACCCCACATTAAAACATACAAGTTTATGTTTAATGATGTCTGAAAGAAAGAGCTGACTGTTTGTATGGGACACATTTAAAGTGACCATTTCACCCTGTAGATGGTTGCCTTGGAGCCAGAGGACCAGCTGCATTAGATAGAGAGATCTGAAGATAGTGATGTTTATGCACCTAAAATTTGGTATCTGTCCACTTCTGGACAGCTTGGATTACATTTTTCCACTTATTTCTCAAAATGGATCGTTTAATGCTTTTTTACATCAGTCTTCACAGAAGAACTTAAAGATTCTCAACAGCAGTGAATTTGTCAGAGCTCTTCCAATCCAGGCCTTTACAGACTAAGTAGAAATAGGATGAGAGTATTTTTCAAAACAAATTCAAACTGGCAAAGTCTAAGGTCTTTTACTACTGAATATGAAGGGAACTAATTGAAATAGCTCCCAAATCATCTGCAATTGTCTCTGAAAAGCCATGGAAGTCAGAAAAGCTCCCAAAGACATGAAGTGCTAGCAGAAACAAACCTTACTCTGAAAGAGAACAAAAAGGGGCAACAAGAATTACTAACAATCTTTACTTCCATACCAACACGTTACCAAAAAAAAAAAATGGGAGATGCTTCCAAATCAGTGAAAGGTCCCAGCACCACAGAGTGCTGTACCCATCCTCATATATCTCCTGCTAATCTTCACCAGTTCTGTTCTTCACAGCCTAGTTTTTCTGCACTGAACCTCAGTGGGGAATATACAAATTCAAAAGTAATTTAGCATAAAGTCCATGTAACTGTCCTAAGCGCTGTGCAAGCTGCTCTGCAGAGACACTACTCAGCCCAATGTTCTTAAAAACATAAGCATTTTTAAAAGTTATCAGGGAAGTAGTCATGCAGTACTTTTCTCTAGTACCTATGCATTCACTATGGATTTTCAGTAACCAGTTACGACAATGCAGAAACATTAAACCTCCAAAATTTATCACTTTTTACACCAAGTAGAATTTTTTAAATATATAATTATTTTTAAAAGTACAACCAAACAGAGTACTACTACAATCTTCTAGTTAGGTTTTAATGTCAAAGCATTCAAATAATTAACTCCTTATTTGAGGATGACTAATTGTAATATGTTCCATTTGGGGAAAAAGAGTTCAATATCCCAGTATCAAGTAAACAAAACGCATTCTCCTAATTTAAGATTAAAAACTACCGTGTGGCCAAAAGAAGCATCTTCCTTGGATCTGTCACATCCCAAAAGCACCCAATGCAACAGGGTAAGGTTGAAAAAAAACCCTAAGACTTTCAAAAAGATAATATTTTGTGTACTTGGCTGAGCCCTGAAGCTGAACCAGAAATTAAACCCAAGCTTAGGACAGTAAGCCTTTTTGCCAATGAATTTCTTGTAAAGTCAACAATTATAATTTATTCTGATCCTTTGTGTCACCATATTAGTAGTTATTTTTCAGGAATCCCAGAGCAGCAACAAATAATGCCATAGAAGAGGACTGATATAATTACAGGCTGAAAAAGACAGGCCAGCACCCTTACACTCAAAACTACCCTCTGTGGCTCCTTCATACCCCATATGTTGCTAATAAAACTGTTTGAATCATACCTATGAGACAGTTTTACTGATATTGTATCAGGTCCCTGGGTTCTTGGTATGAGATACGATGTCACTAGCACTATAACTATGCAAATTTTGTGATACAGGATCCCACTGGACACAATATTACATAGGTAATTCACAGTATGAAACTGTGCATTAACAATAAGTCTAGTGTTGTATAAATGAAGCCACTATGTTTATTGAACAGCTCACCACCCTACAATGAAATGAAATTTAAAATGCAATAAAGAGCAACTGATGTGCTCATAGTGAGGATGGCAACACTGGCATTTTTTTCCTCAAACTACATAAATTTTGCTGGGTGTTCACGTGACAATGCTTCACAGAAACTTCCTGCACTGACACTAAACAAACGCAACTTCCTCCCCCCACAATATTAATTAATGACTTAAAATAGGAACCTTCTGAGCCCCATTTTTAGAAACAACCATGTGATTTTCAGTAAGAATTTAACTGTATTCACATGCAAGCATGATTCTCAGTTTCTACTAATAATTAGAGAATAAGTGATAAATTATAAGACTAAGAACTGTAGCAGTAAAAAAAACATCAGCTTGGGGATATCAACCCACATTGCACTGAAGCACTTCAGAAGTATCATCTTCTGGTCAGAAAACACCTGCACTCTAATTCTGCATCTGACTTCAAATATCTGGATGACCTCAGGCAAAGGATGCTCTTTCCCAGCTCCTGTCACGTGCAGTAACACCTCTTAACTTCCTGCACAAGAATGTGGTCAGTGCTTTATATACATACCTATGAAAAGACATGTCTGAAAGACCTGAAAAATCAGCATTGCAAGGAGACAGGAGAGATGCCATCAGATATCTGACAGTACAAGCAGCTTGAAACACATTTCCCTTGTCTATGTTTCCAGATATTACTTCCCTCCTCTATTAATGTATAGGTTTGCAGCAGCTGGGGAATACTGGGGCTTGTAAAAAGAAGTCTATTTTTTAAAATAAATCTGAAGAAAGGTAACAGGCTAGCATAATAAAGTGAGTTCCGTAAAGAGCCAGACTTGGGAGCTAAAAGTACACTATTTCACCAAGGTGCTGTGAGAATTAATAAACCAGATAATTTTGTGAAGTAAATGGCACAGTAAATGTGTAAATTATCTAATATGTAGAGGGGGAAAAAAACCCACAGTATTCCCTTAAAATACTTAGAATGCTTTTGACTACAGATAGAAAACATAAATGACACACACTACAATCAGCTAAGAAGTCTCCTACTGAGAAGCACTGACTTTAACTAAACAATGTAAGGTTTTACTCCATTGAGAAAAAACAGAGCTGTAACCAGGCACTCAGCAAGAGAGAGGATGAACTGACTGGTTCTGATGACTAACTTGTGTGCTTCCACTACAGGGGCAGCTTCAGCAGGAACTTTTCCTCAAGTTTTCTTTGATGCCAACCCCCTGCACAATACAAAAACCGTAAGAGTTTTATTCTCCATTTCAAAATAAATAGCAGTTTTGATGACATCTTACAAAGCAGAAAGTTCAGACTCCATCCCATGAACATTCTGTCCTCTGGCATGCTGCTGCATTTTATCATCATACAATGCAGAGAAAATTATACATCTATTTTCAAAATTTGAAAAAAATAAACCCCTCCTCTGCAAATATGGCCTAAAGCTGTTATGAAGCAACTTATTTTTAGAAAAAGCACTTATGCAGATACTTAATTTTAATTAATAGTCTCACTGACTTCGACATTTGCACAGCAAGACAACTCCACGCTTCAATTAAAGGATGCACATAAATGCTTTGCTGATTCACGGCCAAAAGCATGACAGGAACATCATTATATGAAATGCTCGTAAAATTTCAAGAAAACTAACAGCAATCTCACCCTCAGACACTAAACCTTAGAAACACTAATATTCACAGCTTCAGCACAGCTTACAGGTTGCTGAATCTATGAATGCTTGGGCTAAGATACAGTCAATGAAATTATTGCAGAGTGGGCAAAAGAACTTTGGGGAAGTACCTTAACTAAGCAAGGATGACATGATCCCCAGCTCTTCATCCCTGGCATTCACTATCTGCCAAGATTGGGACTTCAGGAGTTGAGGATTCTTTATGAGATGAGTGGAGGTTGCTGCATCTTTCCTTCTGATGACTTGCTCGTCTCTTCCCTTGCTCATATACCAGATAAACAGATTTATTTCAATAAACAATTAATTACATCCATCTCTGTTGCACTACAAATTATACTGAACATCTTCAGCAGACATTTATTTTCAGGGAACAGTCATTGTGAGTTGCAATGATGCCTATCATAATATACCTATAATAAATCTAATTTTCTAATAATATGACACAAATGCTGGATAAGTAATATCCACAAACTGTAAGCTTTAAATTTAAGGCAGAATCCTTAAAGGTAGTTGCTAACAAATTTTTGTTGCAATACTCTGGTCCTATTTGTAAGCAAAACTCTGGCACCTGACATCCATGGCTCACAACTACCAACTGACAATATTAGAAGTTTAGGCATTACAAAATACCTTTTGTTTCAGGACAGTCAAGTGATATATAAAAAGTAATCCACACGCACAGTTTTATTAAGACTTCAAGAAAACTACAACTGATAGACCAAATTCAGCTGAATGCATAAAACAGAAAGTACCCACCAAGAGTTAAATGGGTTAAAGAAAAGCTAAAGATGAGAAGTGTGATTCCAAATAACCTGCTTCCTTTCTCCTCCCTGATAAGCCTGACTTAGCAAATGGGGGGTAAAGAAGCTACAGGAGTTCACTGCTAGCCAGAGTCTTCACCTCTTTGTGATCCTTCTTTGGGCGTGCATCTAAACTAGAGCCTCCAGCCAGCCGTAGAACTACCACCACCTGGAAAAAACTAGAGCACTGAGATAAAAAGTCTTTCACTTGTAAAAAACTGCAATAGTAACAGTCAACAAACAAGGCTCAGCATCACAATGCTGCACTAGAAGTCTCCTCTTCATCACCTAGAGCAGCAATAACAGGATAGCTCAGAAAACAGACAACTCGGGCAACAAAACGGCTACAAAAGTACAGGTAGAAAAAAACCCACATCTGAGCCATTTCCTAACAGGATCAATTTAGCCCCGGGACAGTGGATTAGCTGCAGCTCAGCGTCAGCCCTGCCAGGCTGCCCTGTGCTCATACAGCAGCGTTCACAAGCTAAAACAAAGCCCGGCCAAACCCGACTTGGCTCTGCACAGCACCAGCTTGTGCTTTTCTGCAACCGTTTCACACCTAATTTACAGAGTACATTATCCAGCAACGTATCGCTGAGATCTAACCTGGAAAGTGACTAAAATCAAAATCCGTTAATTGATTAATGCTTAAGTGAAACGTGGAAAGCAAACATAACACACAGGGAGACTTTCTGAAAATGCATTTTTTTTTAACCCGACTCCATTAAGCAGTTCAGTACTTCTAAAGGATTAATGAAAAAGCTATCAAGAAATAATACAGAAGAGGAATGCTGACTCTCTGTGAACACACCAACTCATGATGAAGTGCTGAGACCTTTTCAGCAGTAAAGATTCAAGACTGGGCATTCAAAGAACTACAGGGACTTGTGAACTTGCCCACTTGATCCAGAAGCTGAGTCTGATTGTCATGAGACAACATTTTGATAATTCCTCCCTCAATCACAGACTCACTCTTAATACTCCCTCAATTAACAATACAACACAGTTGTCATTCTCAAAAAATAGAGAATTGACAACACATTTGTTCAGACTAAGGTTTAGTAAAGAATAGAAAAGTCTGCCTAAACATCCAAACAGAAAATGTTAACCATAAAATTAATACCAATTCATCTAAAAGAGAATCAGTCAATGAGTGAATGCATACACATAAGGATTATTTCCACAAATTTTACTTGGTTAAGCAGGACACTATTTATTTTACAACTGTTAATTTTTAATCATGAACTGAAAACAAGTCCAGGAAGAGCAGGAGTAAGTTTCTAAACAAACAAGTAATAGAGATGCTTTTTAAAAGGACTAGACAAAGCAGTCCTTAAACCTGCATTCACAAGCCAAAGCTGACCTCGGGCATCACATCAGTATGTGTAAGATAACCTATGTGAATACCGACCTTGATAATATTACAGGAACAACTTTTGCACAAGGAAGACGTGCTCTTTAACAAATATTTTCCAATGTATTAGGCATACAGAAGCCTTTTTCTGCATCAAGAACTGCATGTCACATTCCTTAAACTGTTTTTCTTAACCAAATATGCTGTGGACATCCTAGGGAGGATGCCCCTCGGTGTTCCTCTTTAAGGTTCTCATCTACAGTTTCCACTAACAATGAAAATATGTGGATTTTTTTCCCCCCTCCAAAATCACAGTCACATTTAGGATCAGCTTTCTTAAGCTCATGTGCCAAGCAAATACCGTAAGTGATTATAGACTTTCAACACTAACAGAAGCTAGGATAGAGATTTTTATTGACTTTAAATCAAGCACAGATCCAGAGCCCACAGTAATGCAAAAGCAGGGAAAGCAGAGAACAAGCAGCAG
>NW_009953200.1:788603-806427 GCF_000747805.2 Chaetura pelagica | reverse complement strand
GCAGGAATGGCTGTATTAAATGCATGAGAATCTGATAACAAAACTAGTGACTGGTCTAAGCACAAACAGAAAGAAAAAGTAGCAATCCCACATTTACCAGGCCTTCCTAGAACTACTTACACACAAAAGACCGGTAAAACCACAGGAGATCTATTTGACTGCATATCCCAACACCAGTCTTTCAGGTGGGTGCTTCATTTGTGACCCTGACAGAGCTACAGCCCCTATCTCAAGGACAGGTAACATCATCCTCACAACCGTGGGCAGAAATGGCCATCCCACCAGACATCCATCTCAGATATGAATGTACACCCACATCACAGTCCTTAACACTCTCTCCACACACGTGTACTCTCAGATCACTCATTCAGGAGCTGCAGCAGGCAAAGGGGGCAGAGCTGGCCTACAAACATACACAATATTTTGAACCTCTTCCCAATGCTTCACATTTCCTGCAGCAGCTCTACTGAATCTTTGACCATACCTCAAATCATTGGCTTTCTCTAAATCTTTCAGTTCTGAAGAGTGACCCCTTACCCATCTGACCAAACATGCCCCACTCCAATGGATCTTAAAATTATTTTAAATGCTTAAACACCTCGGTCTCTTATTTGGATGCTATAAAATGTTCTCAAGGCTTTATTTGAATGCTGGTAGA
This sequence comes from Chaetura pelagica, assembly GCF_000747805.2. Classification (NCBI taxonomy): domain Eukaryota; kingdom Metazoa; phylum Chordata; class Aves; order Apodiformes; family Apodidae; genus Chaetura; species Chaetura pelagica. Next base: position 805,769 of record NW_009953200.1, on the reverse strand, counting down.
GCTTGTTGCCTTTGCTAACAAGACTTGCCCCATCTCTGAAACAACTGTCTAGTGGCCAAAGTCCCAGCCCCACATCCCAAGACCCAAACCATAAACTATCTCCCTGAGCATGAGCTTAATCAATCATTTCAGACTGGATACATGTAATACTTTGTACTCCACAGATTACAGAACAAGCAAGACATTGGAAAAAAACAACTGGCTTAAACTGAAGTTACACAGTTGGGTGGACAGAATTCTTCTGGACAAAAATGTCCACAAGAAAGCATTTACATATCTAACACAAGATACTTTAAACAGTTTATACCGATTTTAAAATACCATTTTAAATAGACTCTTGCTGCAGTAAAAAGCATAATACTTTATCTCAATAACTAAATCACCAAATATAAAACACTCACCACACTTCACAGATTACCCACACAGGATGTGCATGCTCCTGATCATTTAGCTTTCTGTCTCAAACTCTTCAAGCACTAGAGGCTCAGACTACCACAATAAATTAAATAAAATTCAGTATAATGCTCTAATATTGTCTTTATAGTTAAATATAAGACTGGCAATGCTTACCAGGTTACACATGCTAAGCAGTTCAAGTGATGATCATGCTGATGAATGGGTAATCTCATGCCCATTTGATTTGATTTATATGACCCATCGCATGAAAGTCTGGCATATCCTTTTTAAGTCAACAGGAAGGATCTCATTTTTCCCTGACCTGAATCAGTGTTTGGTCTAAACTTAGGCATTTTGTTGTTGGGGTTTTTTTTTCATTAAACAGAATCAGTCTTTGCACATAGTTAAAGACGCCTCGGGCAGCACAGTCCTTTGCAATCTCAGCAACTGGCCCTATCATTCCCTGTGATAGTCTTGCTGAAAAAAATAAGATCAACCAAATTTCTCCCTGCCCTTCCAGCTGTGGGAGAAACAGATCAGACTATTCTTTGCTTCAGAAAAAAAGGCCCTGCAAAGGTCAACCTTTCATATGAAATACAGATCACTAACACTGAATACAGAACTACTTAAATTCTTGCTTTTTGCTTGTAAAACTGGGATGCCATTGTACCTATGTCAGGATGCTCTATGCTATACATATAAATGTGCATACACACACACACACACAAATAGCTTGTTTCTAAAACTAATGTATAATGGAAGGCTTGCTTACTGAATCAGAAAGAAGCCATCCAGTGATAAGTCATCACTCTTATCCTCACAAGTATCATGCTCATGAGACGAACTCCAATTCATCAAAAAAGCTTTGCTGTAGACTACCCTGAGTGCACAAAAACACTAAACCACATTGTATTGACGGGAAAACTTAGGTGCAGAGTGCCAGCTACCTAACTGGTAAGTGTTATTTACTTTTACCACAAGCCACAGTTATGCTAGCTGTCTCGTGAAGAGAGACAGTCTTCTCCTCAAGACTGTTAATTCTCTTCTAGAATATAAAATCCAGACCAAGAACTCACACTGCAGCATCTAAGCCTATGCAGTTCCCATGCAATGCTCTGAAAGACTGTTTATTCTAGGGTACAATCAACACCAACCTAGGCAACAGCCCACCACATCACTCTTTCTTTTTTTTACAAGCAGAAATATCAGTCCTCATTACAAAATAGTAACACTGACAGATAAAAATACATTACTTAGGGGAAGCAGAAGAGGTGTAAGTTACCCAAGTCTTGAGTCAGACCAGTCCAGTCACATTAGGATACCTGATGCTGTGCCACCAGACACTGTGAAAACATGCTTGGCCCAGGCTTGTAAATCCCACAGTCTACAGAAGCCCCTGAAAAAAGTAATAATAAAGAAGACTAAAACCCCAGCAGGCTTTGAAAGTTTACAAAGAGCTTCCAAAAGTCACCAAAGCATACTTCTAAATTCCTGAATGATCTGGAGATAGTTTTCTTCCCCTCAATCAAAACCCATTTAAATAAAATTCACAGCAAACAGCTCAATATTTTGTTTTTACGTTTTGAGGCTGTGTTAAGAATAAAATTGCTCCCTTTGAATAGGACATAATACTTGTTGACTCTCCAAACAAAGGAGAAAATGAGAAGCTTCTACTGAAAGACTGGGGGTAAGAGACCCAAGCACTACAGTATTATTAAATAATATAGAAAGAAAAAAAATTGTCAAGCAAATACAGGAAACTTCCAGGTTTTGGAGAGCACATTAGCATGGATGACAGAGTATGGGTGACAGAGCACTGGAACAGGCTGCCCAGAGAGGTTGTAGAGTCTCCTTCTCTGGAGACATTCAAAACTTACCTGGACACTTTCCTGTGTGAGCTACTCTAGGGGATCCTTCTCTGGCAGGAGGTTGGACTAGATGATCTTTCAAGGCCCCTTCCAAACCCCACCAGTCTCTGGTGGAAATAAGTGTCCTCGTATTTTTTTAGTAGAAAGATATCACTAAACCAAAGCTTGACTTCCCTGCCTGAAGATAGCTAAGTGATGAAAGCAGAGGTTATGAAAAACTGTAATCAAGTTTCATAGAAGTGTACATAGAAAAACAGTTATTAGGGTATTAAAAGCCTAGAAGATGGAAGGCTAGGACTGAAGGCTCAGACTAGCAAACTGAAGATATAACAATTCTGACCCCCTGACCTTATACGTAAGGCAATGCTTGGAAAAGAGGCAAAGACAGGAGGGCAAGAACAAAACCACGTGATCAGCAGGCAGCTGTAGAGGATGACTGTTGCTACTCTGAATTTATCTCAAAATATTGTGACAGTAAGTTGTGAAAGGTATTTTCTCTCCACACTTCTCAGATGACTGGGATTTAAGGACCCAGTTACTTTTCTGATCTCAAGGGCTACCAATTTAGACCCAGAACACTAATTTATGTCAGACAGGCTTTCATTGCATCCTACAGAGGTACAACAGAAGGAGCTCCTCAGAAGAAGGTCCTCCTCCTTGATAACACAGTACAAAACTGTCGAAACAACTTTTCACAAACATTTGAGATTCAGCTTCTTCCACATCCATCACTCCCTGTCACCTGCTGAGCAGAATTACCTGCTTGAAAGGGCACATTTCACTAGAGCTTCCAATGCATCAGGGCCAGAGATATATACACGCTCAAAATGGAGATTTCTAAAAATATAGCAATTAAAAGTCCATAATACTTTCAGGTACTACTCCTTGGCTGAAAATAAAAATAATAAATTCTCTACAGAGCTTTATTAGCAACACTAAATAATTTTGTGTACAAGAGACAGACTGTATGGAAGCACCTTCACTTGCTTCTATGCAAACACTCACAATGAGTTATATGAAGAAACAACACATAACAGACAATGTGTACAGGAAGTCAGCTGAATCATTAAAAAATGTGTCCAGATCTTAATTAGAATGAAATAATTCAAAGACACAGGTATGTTAAATTATAAGAACCCCAAAGCCAAACTACCACCTTGAGAAATGCTTTAGCCTTACTACTTTGGACTCACTCCTTCAATTTTTGCAGACAGTAATTGCAGAAATAGCATCCAAACAATTATAATGTGTAATCTTTTAACATAAATGGTAATTTGTTGGACAAGTTTTTATATTTCATCCCATGTTCTTCCAAATAAGAGCTGCCCAAAAATACTTTGCATGAAAAACTAAATGTTCCCAGTAACAACTCTGATCACGTCATTCTTTGCACATGAAAATTCAAAGATGCAACAGCAAAAAACACTAGTTGTTCTTGTAACTTCAAGACTAAATCCTAAATATAGCACATTTTCAAATTGTCTTTCCTAAAATTCAAATAATATGTTCATCACTTCAACCAAAAGCTAGCAAAGTACAACTTGTATTGTGCTGCAGGCCATAAAATGAATGTTCTTTCATCAAATCATGGATGGATAAAGATGAGAAGTTACAACAGTTCTGACATTGTATTCCTCCTTACAAGCTATCCCCATCTATTTATCAGACTTCTTCCAGATCTTTTACTACCTTCAAAATAATTTTTTTCACCAATTCTTCACATCTTTATACTTAACTACAAAATATGGGCAAAAGCCCCTGCTGGAAAAAGGGAGCAGGAGTGACAGAGAAAGACCATGGTGGCTGCTTCAGTCTGGCTGAAGAGACTGTGGCTTAAAAGTAACATTTTTGTAACTAATTTTGTCTTCAGCACAGCACTCAAGTGCTGCTTTGTTATCATTTGCCTATTCTAAGTACCCATGCTGCTATATAAAAAAGTGCCAGAGTAAGGGGGAAAATTATTAGAAGCCGTCCCTTTTCCATCTCATGAACCTCCACCAGCATCACTTCCAGTATTTCCTAGCACAGAGCTGTATTTTGCTTGTGAATTCTATGGAATTCTTCATTTCCCTACCCCAAATCAAGCCTTCCCCAAAACTAAACTGTTCTTACACCTAGGACTGGATATTGCCAACGTGTGCTGAATGGCGTTAAGGTCTAGTGCCTTGAACAAGTTAGCAACAGAAACTTTAGACTACTCATTTTCTGGAGAGCACTTAGGATGCTTGGTTTCTTATTAAGCAGGTCAGCATACTTGCCTGTGGCATTCTTTGTAAACTCTGTAAATTTAGACACTGGTTTTACAGTTGGAAAAAAGGTCTCAATTATGAAGAGACGTCAATGTTTAAAATCTACATTTTTGCTTTCTGAAAAATACATAGTCAGCTTTAAAGTCAGTCTTTACACACAAAGCACTACCAACACATTACTGTATGCTGAGATGCACATACAGGTCTACAACGTGACCATACGCATGTTATTTTATTGCAGTGTAAACACCAGCCCTCAGCAAATGTCCACAACATCCAACTGTGCAATGACCTAAAGGAACCATCACAACTGCAAACTGTGTATACTCCTACAAGAAGTGAATCTTCTATATAGCACCTCAAAGAGCACAGAGAGCCTACAAATTATTCCAGAACTTCCCAGATGATCTCAGGATGCTAAGGCAGAGGTGAAAACATAGTTAGTCTGTCACCACATGCAACAAAGTCTTGCAGGAGGGGGAGCAGACAGAGCCCTGACCTTTCTGCAAGAGCTGCTATGGTTGAGACTTGCAGGTAAGGCAACATCAGACAGACCTGACTGCTGCTGTTTTCAAAGACTTGATACTTTAAAGGCTAAAGTCCCCATTGCTAGCAAAGTCCTTTGTCAAGATTTTCTTTCTTTAATAATATTTGCTGTGGGATAACAGAAGTTTCCAACTTAGGTGACTCTTCAAAAGACTCTAGGATACACCTGCAAGATGCTGGACACTAATACCAGGATATGAAACGCCTACACTGCAACAAAGATGATCTGTCCAGCTTGATCCAAGTTTGGATGTGCAATTAAGTGACCCATAACTAGAAACACCACCTAGATATCCAGAGCCAGTTAGCTTGACATCACACAGGAATTACTAGCAAGTTCTCTTGCAAGAGGTCACCCTTTCAGAAAAGCATCCAGCTAAATGACAAAGTGCGCATGGACTCAGCTGGCAACTCTCAGGACTCTCTAAATACTCCTTCATGCACTAATACCACATACAGTCTAAACAAAACATTAATAAAACCTTTACTTAACAGCATCCCACTAATTCTTCTCAAACTCAAGAAAGTAGAGGTAACATGAAATGCAACACAGGATTTTTTTTTTAACTACAGGAGGAATCAAACCAGACTTTCTGTAATTTGTTTTCCCACTATTTAGCACAGTTCCTGTACACCTCTGTGAAATAAGCTGAGTAATAGTTGACTCATCACAGCATTTTTAAAACACTTATCACTACACACTGCTGATAAAGAAGCTTTCATCCTATAACCACTAAAACTTCTCCTCTCAAAGCAAGATACAAGCAGAGACTTCTTAGTCCCAATTCACATAACAGAAGTTTTCAGTTTCCCAAAAATCAGGTATAGTATTTCTGAAGGCAAAATAATGCATTGCATTTGGAAGATGTTTGCTCTCAGTTCTCAGTAACACTTCTTATATACCTGAAGGGGTTTCTTAAGCAAGCCAAGTCTCCCCAGCAACACCAAGCTATAACTACAATAATCAAATCAGCTTCACAGGTGTCAAAAACACTGAAAGAAAGAAATCCAAGTTGAGTCTTAATGTATCAACAGCTTCTTCTGATTTCATAGAGAGTGCATTAAAACAGTAAACACTGAAAAAGAACAAACACTGAAAATCCTGGCCATACATTAAGGCAATTCTTACACCCAAACAATTTGGTAATGTAACACTGTGTATCAAGCTAGTTGTTTCATAAATTATGATCTAAACAGAGTTCTAGTCAATTCACCAAAAGATATCAAAGATATCCCCTTTATTACAAATGATCCAAGTATCCCCCTTGAGGCTATGGCTATCAGAAAGCATTTAGTTAGCTCCCAAACCAATATTTTTCTTATCTGTTTTATTATGAAACTGAACACATTTTCAATAACTTTTAGCTTTGCTATACAGACCAACAAATAATTTCCCAGAACCCTTTGGAAAATCGGACATGTGAAATGATTTTCTAGTCAACTTGTGTATTATTAAGCTGAAAAAAACCTCCATCAGATCATTTGATCATTGGACAGGACAAAAAAGCACTGGGAGCTTCAGGACAGATGGACAAACTTCAGGTCACATAAAACACCACCAAGGCTGAATCTGAAGAAAAATGTGGAAGTTCAGGAAAGTGCCCTGGGTGAAAATACTTTGTGTTGCTTAGAAACATCATCCCTGATGATGGATGAATTAAATTGTCTCAGTTAGTACAGCCAACTCCAGGCATCCCTCGTTTATTAGCAGAATGTTTTCTTGTACTGGTAATTTATTTCAACAGCTACATACAAATAAAAAGCCCTACCTTTAAATGAAACTGAGAATTTCAAACTTGCACTAATGCTACAAAACAGAACAGGGCCCATATCTTGTACAGAATTTAATAACTACATTTTCAAAGTTTATATTTTTGAATTCATATATAAATACATTCAAATTATTAAGAACTTATTTTAGGATAGTCTGCAATGAAATGCACTGTTCAACTTCCAAAATTACTCTATATACAACACAGTGAAGGATAAAACTTCAAATATTTCCAAGTACCAAATAACATAAATATTCAGGTAATCAAATTTTAAACATCTCTGAGAGAAAAGCATATTCATTTGTCATGTATTGTTATGATGACACCAATATAAAAACTAAGCATGAAGGAAAATAACACAAACCTCCTGCTTTTCTCATTTGGAAGTTGTCTCCAGGCTTCACCCAGCTCCTTTTTTAATGTATTACTTACAGGCTGTTACTTCTGCAGAATGTGTTTGTGAACCTACAGCAGAATATATTTCCATTTCTGAATTATGCATGTTCTGGTAAACTCTCAGCAATCGTACCTGTTTTGCCTGCTGTGCACTGTGTTAAGAGAAGCCCATTCAAAGAGGTTATAGCTGGAGCAGAGGAAGGAAGGCCACCAACTTGACTCTTCCCACAGGCTGTACAAGGGGCCAGAGGAGCTCTCCTGAAAGGGGAAACAAAAGCAAGCTCATCTCACCTGGCACCGCCTTCAAGAGCAGGACATCACAGCAGAGGCAAAGCACAGCAAGCAGGAAGCCCCACCATAAGCAGGAGAGTGCTGAGATCAGAAGGGAGACACGCAACTGCGGCTCAGACACGATGGAAAAGGATAGAGTTGTCTTAACTAAGAGGGGAATATGCAGAATTTTATGCCACACAGAAATCAACACGGTCGCTATACTAAAAATAAACCAAAGGCAAAGATCAATTTTGTAAGAACACAGTTGGCAAAGGGGAGAATCATTAAAACAAATGAATTTTAATTTGTCTGATGCCAAGACTTCGGGGTTTTTCTGTTATTCTAGCTTGCGTTCTACTCAAGATTCCAAGTTAGAAGTCCAAAGGTTTAGCACCAGCATTCAGTGCAAGAAAAAAGGTGACAAATCCTCTACGAACTATTCTTTGGATCCCATCACAGCTTCCAAGCTAGAAATTATTATGCACAGTTACATGTTGAGGCCATGTACTCAGCTAGTCAATACACAAGAGACAACCATAGAGGCTCTTCCCAAATGACACCACCATGGAGAAGAGTTACCACTGAAGAGTCTGAGAAGAAGTATTTAATAATGATACCAACTTGGTTGCACTGTAGGAGATGTGCTTCCTGTGGGCCTAATAAGGAAGAGCTTTACAGTCTAAGCAGAAGCATTTCAAAATCTCAAAGGACATGTCTTATCTGCAACACTTCTGCTTCTGGAATCCCAGGACTCCTGAAGACAGAAGGCAGTTCAGACTCCAGCTTTCCTAGGCACAGATGTTGCAATCACACTTGCCTGAGCTGTAAGCCACAGTCCTCACTACTTTCTGACTCTCGAGCAGCATCTCTTAGTTGCTTTGGTTTTGGCAACACCAGTGCAGAGGATAAGTGTTTCTGATCACATCAGGTATACTAAATCACTAGCCTAAACAACTTGCAAGTTTTGTTCCAAGCAAATAGCATAAAAGGTTTGGAAGTAGATACCCTTTCTTCCCTTCCTCCTTTGTCTACATGATTCATGAAACAACACAATTTAAGTATTGAAATCTGTTTGATCAATGACTTCTTTTTAAAGTGTTGATCTAGCAGCCATGAAGAATGACCATTTGTGTATGGATGCACCTCAGATTACTCAGCCACAGAAGCATGCACCTATATATCAAACCAAGTAATTCCAGATGATTTTTACACACCACTCCAAAGAACTGAACGACCACCAACCCAGGTGTGCAGATCCATGTAAACATTCCCCACATTTTTTATCTCACTAAAAATTCCCTTCCTAAACACCTATAGCTACAAGATGTCTGACTTAATTTGTCCAGCTCCAGGCTCCACAGAGCAAGACAGAGACAACCAAGATCAGCAGACGGGCCCCAATGACAATGAAGGGGTCAGAGCACAACACAGCCATTCTGCGGCTCCATCCCCAAAGGTTGGGCCTGCAGCAAGGCACAGGTTTGCAGGACTCTGACTCTAAGAAGCTTCTTCCTCTCAGCCCTCACGCTGTAATGCAGACAACAATTTCAGTGCAGGATTATCTATTGTTTTCATTTATCACTTGGATGATGAACAACACAGCTGCAAAATTTTGTAGTTACCTGGGAAGGGCAGCAAACAGTCTGGGAAGCAGATTTAGAATAGAAAAAGTAGGACTAAGTGATTAACAGTAGTACTGAAACTGGGGTTTAATACTGAATTTAAAAAGTGATAAATTAATTGGAATTTCTGTTTACAGATGCTAAAGATGGCAAGATCCATGCTTCACTGATACTAACTAAGGTTGTACCTTATGATCAGGTCTGGGTACGCAGATGAAGAAAATCAAGAAAAGCTCAGAAGAAAACCAAAGCAATCAGGGAAAGTTATACAGGCTTGCAGAGTACAGAAAAAGAGGTTAATAAAGAGGGCACAGGCTTTAAATTAGGTTAAAAACAGTTACAAAAATGATGCGTATGTCCCACTACTGTAATATCTGCAGCAGCAATAAAAAAAAAAAAAAGGCAAAAAGCTTAAATGGTTAGGAAAAAAAATTAGAATAGTATTAGAAGAAATGTGCTACCTCTAGGGATAGCTAAACAACATATTAGGTTATGGAGGGGTTACACAAATCTTCACCGATTGTTTTTAAGCCCTGGTAAGATGAACATGTCAAAAACCATCTATACATTTCTATCTGGCTTTACAGTGAGCAACACACACTCACGCATACAGTACAGTGCCTCAGCATCAAGTAGATGATCTCCAGAGATCTGCGTTTTCTAAACCTAAGGGCTGTACAAGTTTAGGCTCCTGCCAGGCAATCAGCAGGTGACTTGACTGCTCCTTAGAGCTCCAAGCAGGCTTTTGATAACTCTTTTTCTAAATAGCCAAGGCAGTCTGTGATTGACAATTTTCTATCACATCAAGCATGCTACCTTAATACGAAGTACTCTGAATGATCCAACAGGGAAATAAAGTCAAAGTACAGAGAAGGCAATGGCAACCAAACCCAAGAATCCAGCCCTGAGAGGGAAATCAAAACTGCCAAACTGGGAAAGCAAATACATCCCACCAGTACATAGAAACACAGGTAGTTATTTCTGCTTGTAGCACCTACAATCAATAAGTCTTAATAAAAAGGAGTATTTAATAAAGTACTTCGAGAAATAAGGAAGGAAGGTTTGATGTTTCTAAGGTTATTTTCACAGCAGTATGAAAGGAAATGAGGTAGAGTCAGAGCTAATTCTCCTTATATAATTTCACACAGAATGATTAGTTCTGCCCCAACAGTAACAGCTTTCCAGAGGGTCCTACTTGTCGCCAAGATTGCACACAGATGCTGTAAGTGTAGCTTCCCTATTCTCCCCTGACAACCAAGTTAAAACGCCAATATAATGTTCATTTTACTACAGAACAAAATTCACAGCATGAACAGTAAAATAATGTCACAGCTACCATGAAACTACAGTTGCATGTTGGGGGTTGTGACTTTTAAAAGTTTAATCACGAAACAGATTCATAAAGAGGAACATGCGAAGCAGTGTTCTGCTCCAGCAGTGTTCTCTGGTCTTTCAGGATGTCCAAGGGTGGCACAAGCTCTGGTCTGACAAGAGGGCAAAGACATGGAGGAGCATTTGTGTCACACGCCACTGCTGATTTATTTTTGAAAGGCAGGTTTTCCATCATAACTGTGCTGAGTGCACCCCCCTCTTAAGCCTGATTAGGAAGACATTCCACACGTACAGGGATGCTGTTGGTGGTGGAATTCCGTAAATCACCTGAGTCACTTCTGGGTGAAATACCAATTAGTGGCAATTCATCTCAATGAGTATGTTAAATGGTGAACATATCACATGGATAATCCTAAAATTCTTCACGAAAACTTGCTACTGCAAATTCCAGTTCAGCTACTACTATTCCTTTAAAAAAATGCACTGTTTTTTAAAGGATTTATAGAAATATCCATTGTTCCAGGGAGAGATAATATAGGAACTTTAAATGTGTCTATTTTGCACTTACTAGCACAACCATTTGTTTTACATGAGACTTACATATTAAATACAAAGCACACTATTAGTTTTAGGCACAGGAACAACCACTTTTTTAATGCCTTGCCAGAAAGAATGACTAATTAGGCCAGCACCACCCTACAGTCATTTCCATAAATCCTGCCTTTACATTTAAATCACAAGCAAAAAGAAAACTGACTTAATGATAACAAAAGTGTAACACTTGTAAACACTCTCCTGAAGTAAGATCAGGACAAGAAATTCTTCTCTAAAGCCAACAAGACGTAATGGTTTGTTTGGAGAACTTGGATTTATCTCAAAACACACATGAAGTAATACCCAGAAATTTACTGTATTAAATTGCAGTCCAGTAGACAGACGAGGTGAATGCCAACACTTTTAAGCAGGAAATAAAAAAATACAGATTTTTACCAAATACTGCTGGATTACTGATTCTGCAAAGTCACCCTACAGCACATTCCCTGTGTAAATCCTGAAAGCAACTAGTGTATAAAAAATACTGTATGTCCAACTACTTGTTGAATTTCTGGATTCTGGAACATTTGTATGTAAAGTAAATGCCAAAGCAGAAAGATATATAGCAAATACGATGCTGAGCATCAAATGAAAGGAGGATCTGTACTCCAATTAAAAGTTTTTAGTTTTTAAATTATGTCACTCAGTAAATAAAACACTATCAAGATTTATGTTGTCAAATAATTCAAAATAATTTCAATAATGCACAGCTCTAAGGCTTTTTTTCATCCAAACTAATCTGGCTGGAAAGAACAAAGAAATTTTTTTTAAGTCTAGAAAATGAGCTATTTTCACTGTTCGTCTCCCAAATATCCTGTGACTATAGTCACATACCATCACTGCTTCAGCTAAACACTCCGATCTCAGTTTTCAGCATTTCCAAACTCAAGTTATTCTTGCACACATGCACGAAGCTCTGTGATACTCTTGAAGTTCTTGTACACAATGGTTTACAACAGTTCTATTTCTATTACCTATGTTTCATTAGGCTTTAGGACATTAAAAAAAACAAACCCAAACAGTCTCAGTTCTCTTCAGGAGAAGCTTTTCTGTCTTTTCAGGTTGAGAAAAATACTGAATAGCAACAGCCTTCATCCTTCATCCCAACACACCTGACCACTGAATTCTGCCAGGGTGAATAATGCCCATCATGGAACATCAACTCAGTAAATCTCCCATCCCAGAGAAGGAATAAAAGACCACAACATATTAAATCTCAATTCAACTCCTTAGGCATAAGTCTAAGGGGTGCAGGATTTTCATTCCTCAATGATAGCTTCTAATAATGACTATGAAAGAAATCTTACACTCTGAATGGTATTTTATTCAAAACCACGACCACCACAACTTCTCTGTTGCCAGAGGCATGGCCAAAGTAACCTTTCTAAGGACCACTTTTGTACCTCTGAGAGGAAAATATTCCCACGGTATTTATGGCAATATCATACTTGATCCATCAAGTACCATTAACAGAGACAACTTGTTGCACAAAAAAGGTATCTGACTGTCCGAAAGAATCTTGGAACAAAACTGGAAAACAGCACGTAAAGCCATGCTGGTCACACTGCTGTACAGACACAACACGTGAAGATTCTTTCAGATGCAAAACTGATTAAAGTCCTCTTTTTCTTTCCAAACATTAACTTTTTTAACCATTTTTCTAACCAGCAAAATTAAGGTATGAGGATGACATTAAATGCAAATCCAGTTCCATCTGAAGTGGCAACAAAAAAACTTCCTCTGATCACACAGGTATTACATTTCACATGTTTGATTTAGATGTGTGTGTAGGTTTACATATAATCAAAGTTGCTTACAGAGCACTAACTTCAGGATTTGTGTGTTTTGACTGTTTGTGTTCTGTGTCTGAACCCTAACAAATAATTATTTGGGGGGAAAAAAAGAAAGCACACTTAGCACCTGGCCCTTGCCTGCTTGCCTCCAAGTTCTGCATTTCATTGTTAATTTTACATATTTCATTGTTAATTTTAGAAATCCCTTCATTCCCATTTAGACATCAAAGAGCTGTTCATTTCCAAAATACCCACAATCTGAAATACTGGCTTCCCTACTTACAGTCATTTATAACTTGAAAAGATCTTTGATTTCTTGCCTACAGGAAATACTGTGGATCAAAAATAAAACCTATACGTGCTCCCATATACACACATATCTGGGATCCAGGATTTAGGATAATAGGCTGTTTGGAGACCTGGTTTTCAGATTTAGATTTCACTTCTGTCTGGTGCTTCACACATTTATTTTTACTTTCACATCTGATGTGCAGCAATATGGCTAGCTAAGGTGTACATTTAAGATATGTTTTGATATGTATCTATTCAGAAGTGAAATTCACACTGGAGTATGTGTCCTTACAGCAGCAGGGCACCACTTCACCACTGCTAAATGCACCACTTACCCATGGCTGGGGGCAGGGGAAGGCACGGTCTCTGAAGCCCCTCGTTAATAATTCCGCCACTAAAGATTAAGATGATTTTCCTGCTTTCCAAACTTGGAAGAAAATGTTTCTCACATACAAATGAAAAAAAACAAACAAAAAAACACGGCAGGCAACCTATCTCTGAAAATTCCTACTGTGTGTGTTCCTAATAACTTCACATATATATTCCATTTGTTCTCCACTTTTACATATATTTTTTTTAAATTAGCAATATTTATCAATTTTACACCTAATCATTATAAAATGGGTTGGAAGGGACTTAGATGATCATCTAGTTCCAACCCCCCTGCATGGGCAGGGACAACACCTTCCACTCCACTAGACCAGGTTACTCAAAGCTCTGTCCAACCTGGCCTTGAACACCCCCAGGGAAGGCCATCCACAACCTCCCTAAGCAACCTGGGCCAGTGTCTGACCACCCTGACAGTAAAGAATTTCTTCCTAATATCCAACCTAAGTCTACTCTCATCCAGTTTAAAACCATTACCCCTCATCGTATCACTACACACCCTGGTAAAAAGCCCATCCCCAGCTTTCCTGTAGCCCCTTCAGGTACTGGAAGACACTATAATGTCTCCTCGCAGCCTTCTCTTCTCTGGGCTGAACAGCCCCAACTCTCTTAGCCTGTGTTCATAGGAGGGATGCTCCAGCCCTTGGATCATCTTTGTGGCCCTTCTCTGGACTTGCTCCAAGAGCTCTATGTCCTTCCTGCATTGAGGACTCCAGAACTGAACACACTACTTCAGGTGAGATCTCACAAGTGCCAAGCAGAGGGGCAGGACCACCTCCCTCAACCTTCTGGCCACGCTTCCTTTGATGCAGTCCAGGACACAGCTGGATTTCTGGGCTTCAAGTGCACATTGCTGGCTCACATTGAGCTTTTCACTGACCAACACCCCCAGGTCCTTCTCCTCAAGGCTGTTCTCAATCCATTCTCCACCAAACCTGTGCTTGTGTTTGCCTCAACCCAGGTGCAGGACCCTGTACTTGGCCTTACTTTAACTTCATTAGTTTGGCATGGCCACACCCCTCAAGCCTGTCAAGGTCCCTGTGGTGACATCCCTTCCCTCTAGCATGTCCCAAACAATTAAATGCTCACTCTATTAAAGCTAGCAACTCATCTACCTTGGTCTTCTCAGTAGTCCCGCTACATGGAGAGTAATGCAACATCTTACATCTCAAGTAGAACACAGAAAACCCAAAAATAGAGCAGTCAGCATTAAAGTCCCACTATTTAAACCAATAGCACTGAAAAATCTAACCTTAAAATATATTTTCAGTGTATTTCCTTACAATAAGATTCTGTTCATAAAGGAGTAACTAATCATATCTGTGGTATGGGCTGCTTTTGAGCACACAGTTAATGTCCCAATTTATGTAGAAACAGCAGTTCTTTAACTGAGTTATTTAAGCAGGTAAAACCTCAAGTTTTTGGCCAAAACTTCCTCCCCTTTGCAACTCCAAGAGCTGATAAACGAGAATATTCCACATTAAGTGTTTGCTCATCCACTGCTACAGGAGAAATATCTTACCTCAATGGCTCTCAGTCTGAACTACATGGAACTGAATGCTCTGATCTTCTGAAGCCAAACAATGCCAAATATAAATATTTTTTTTCCCTTTTCAGTAAGAATTACTACCCAGAAATTTTCACCTGGATGTTGGTCAGGGACAGAAAATAACAGACATCCATGGTATTGATTATCCATGGCATTGACTGAGTCAGAGGCCTAAAATACACAAGGAATGGGGCTCTTCTCTGAGCTATGGGCAATGTCAAACACTGCAGCTACAGGGTGTAGAAAACACTTATAAAAAACTAAACCAGGAACTTTTTGTTTTCATATTCTCAAATTTTATTGACCAGAAATGTGTGAGGATAGTTTATTACTTTTACCAGCCACTCTAAAATGGGCCTCCAGCCAAAAAGGTCTTTAAAATATGTCTGTATTTTAGTTTTAAAACAACAGTTCGGAAGTTGTATAACTTTTACATTAGCATCTAAGTGACTTAGCAGCAAAAGTGACACGTTTCAGCTGTAACACAGGCACTTTGCAAGCTACAGGCACAACTTTCACAACAGTACCAGTTCCACTTGGTACTGACCCTAACACAGCAGGGAGATGCACAATGGTTAATGAACAGGTGTTTAACTGGTGGCAAATCCCAAAAGACTGAAACTCAGGAGATGTTTGCTAGAATCACGTTAGTGACTCGTGTCAAATGCCTTTCCTTGCTCAGGCTCAACTCTGTGGGACAAGACCATTCTACCAAGTTCTGTTCTTGCCTTCACAGGCTTAATTGCACTGCTTTGAGCATAATTGGCAGCAGTTGTAACAATCCTACCACATCAGAACTCAAATTGCGCATCTATCAGTAGAGGGAGGAATTTTGGTCCAAATTTGTAGAGCACCAATACCCTGAGCTTGACATTAGCTTTGCTTCCCATGTTTTACCACTGCTGCTTGATCAGCCAACTAATGATGAGACTGGCAAACTATTCAGAAAGTTCGTCAAGATGAAGGTATCACAGTACTGGTAATAAGCCTCACCTTTTTATATACAGTAGGCATATAAATAAAAGGCCCAAAGACCCAGCACTGTATTAAAAAATCCTGTCCTTAATTGATGTATGCAATCTGGATCCATAGCATTTAAACTTTTATCAGAAGGTATCCCTCCAATGTACTTTACTACACCTGCACTTCCAAGAAGATGGAAAAATAAAAATGAAGAATACACTCTACATTAGGTCTTGAAAGCTCCGATTAAAATTCAATATTGTACTTTGTATGAAGGCTCTTTTAACCATGACAGAGTTTTCATGTAGATTTAAGGTTAACCAGGTTAATAGAGTCCAATAAAATAGCTCTATTTAATTATGCCAAACCACTGTTATAAGGCACAGTAGAAACTGCTACTCATCTTCACCCGACCACTGGGATAAACTCTGAGTCCTGGTAACGTGCAACCACTTCTAGTTCACCAGAAAATCCTACCACTGAAGTAAGCTTCAAAGTCTTTCCCCTGCTTCTTAAAAAAAGTGCACGCATTTGCACCTCAAATGGTTTCTTTACTCCAGCCTGCTACTCCAATCATCACAGAGTCATGTGTTAAAAGATTTGTGCAGACCTGCCAAGTCTCATTCATCTGAGACACTTCCCTAAAGTTGGGATTCATTCGCTAAGTGTATTTAAGCAGCTCCTCTGCTGCAGAGTGTTCGGTCACATGACATTTTTAGCTTAAAATAATGAAACCAAAATCCTAACATCTACACGTTTTGCAAACCTGAAGGGTTGTTGTTTGTTTTTTTTTACTGTTTTTATTTTCTTTGTTCTCTAAAGCACGGTATTGTGCCAGCACCGAGCTTGCAAGTTTTCCTGACAGCTCTCGCAGCACAACCACTTACACCCGTAAATTCCGTGGCTGTGCTGTAGTAGTAGCACCTGGAACGAAACCAGGCTCAAATTTTGCAGCTCACTTCATAACTGCTTAGAAAAAGTAGCCCCTGCCCCCCACAGCCTTTATTTAAATCAAATAAATAAGGTTGTTCTTGGAAAATAACCCCCCCAAATACGGGTTTTACATGCTCAGGGCCGGCTGAGGCCTGGCGGGCAGGGCCGGTCCCGACGCGCCTCCCCCGCAGCCACCTGCCCC
>NW_009953200.1:779172-787857 GCF_000747805.2 Chaetura pelagica | reverse complement strand
CTTGGGCGGGGGCAGCTCCTGAGGCCTCCCCGGCGGGCCTGAGGGGGAGCTGGGCCGGGGGGAAGGATGAGAGAAGCGAGCGAAGCCACGGAGGGAGGGAAAACAAACAAACCCGTTCGCTCTGGAGGCCGCAAAGCAAGAGACGAGCCCGTTAGGGAAGAGTTTGGGAAGCAGGGGTGGGAGGAATAAATAACAAGGAAATGCACACCAGGTGGGCTTAAAAAGGAAAAAAAAAAAAAAAATACAAAAAGGTGTTTTTTCTGAGAGGAGCAGATGAGAGAAAATCAGTGATAGATGAGTGGGAGGTGTGTGTTTTTTTCCCTGATGCATCAGGTGGTGCAGCTCCGGGGACAGGCTGGGCAGGGGTTGCTGTCACTGCCTGGTTTGTGAGCCATCTGCTCTGGCCACAGTCAGCAGCAAACCTCTCCAGCAGAGCTTCTCAGAGAAGGCATGTTTGTCCCTCCCACACAGTTTAGCACGTTTGGTGTGTAGACATAAACTTTTGGGTTTTTAATAGGAAGTAAAAATAGGTGATACCTAATGGAGTGATGCAGCAGAATTTCCAAAGAGTACAACTGTGAGAAGCATCAAGAGCAGTAACTTGAGGAATTTTGTATTTCTTCCTACCCTGGCTAATCGGTGGTTATGAAAGAGTTGACAAGAAGGCTCATTTGCATGAGAAATACCCCTTAGGATAATGCAGCATTTTATTTCACAATTTTCTAAGTTCAAAAAGCTTAGTAAAGTTGCTTTCCAATAGTTTCCCACTCTCCCGCGCCTCTGAATTCCTGATACTACCAAGCGGTGGCAATGCCAAAATGTTACAAGGCAGAAAGCTCTTCCTGTTTTCTTTCAAACTAGGCAGAAGCGGTAAGACCTGAAAACATTTGAATATTTATCCCTCACATTATAAATAACGTTGTAAGATTTCACCTTTCAGACGTTGTCAGACAGGGTGAGAGATGAGGAGACCTTCAGTCCGGCGGAACAATTCGTCCCTGGCATGTGCTGGAACGCAGACAAACAGGATGTTTTATCCCCGATTTATGGATAGAAAAATTTAAGCAAGGAAGTGGAGGCATTCATTTTCCAAGCGTAGAAGTGCTCATTTGTAAGCAGGCAATTTAGGCTTGAACTTTTTTTTCCCCCTTTTTTGAGGAAAAGGGCCGTATATATACAGTTCCCATTGAAATTACACTTGAGGCACCCAAGCAGAAAGACCTTGGCCATACTCTTTTGGGGTCCTGCAGCCCTAATCCCATGTTCTAATTGGCCAGTAATCTGTGGACAGATATTGTAACAGTTCCTTTAGAATATTTTTTTCTACTTCTCACTCATTTGCATACTAATGGCATAAAAATAGGCACTTCCTGCCAGTAATTAGTTTGAGCCCAGAATTTAAAGAAAGAAAAAGACCACAGCATTATGGTAGACGGATGGTACTGAGGAAGCTGCAAAAAAGAGTCACTTCTCTGGTGCTCGGAAAGTGCCTTTAATTTAGAGTTCAAGGCTGGCAACTCTGTTACCTCTGTGTGACAGGGATTAACTGTTTGCTTGGCCTAATAACTTTGCCTCTAATGAGCCCCTCTACCTTTTTTCATGGCAAATCACTCTATCTGTCGGGCACCCAGTCTTGCCTCTGTAAAGGTTTTTCTTTTTTTGCCTTTTTCCCAGAGAGAATAAAGCTAGCCCTGAAGGCTGCATTGGGAGCAGAGTTCCTTGTGGAGCACTGTGACTCAGAGCAGCACAGAGTCTACTCAAGGGTTCTTCACCTAATGAGGCACTGTGCAACTGCTAACCACATCGAGTTGTATGAAGCTCTAGGTTAAAAGAGCCTGTGAAGAGCTTTGGGTGTACATCTGGGGTTCTTTAACTTCTCAAGAAGGGTCATGGGCAAACTGAGTTGGTTGCCATCCAGCCCTGAAGAACAGAGAGAACTTCAATGAGACAGAGATACGTGGGGTTGTGCTACTTACATTCCCTTAACTTCTCTGGAGATAAGTATCACAAATTACATTCTCCAGGGCTATCGAACTGACACCTTCAGCAAAGAACTAAATTCAGAGACTCTTCCCATGGTATTACTTAGAAGAAATTTCAGCAATTACTGTTTGCCATGGGCGATCGGACAATACTGATCTCCAGCGACATAATCTAAAAGCTCATGAGATGCAACTGCAGTTAATTATATACCTTTAGTTTATTTACCTATTCCAATAGCACAGTAATTACTAAAGTGTTAATCTCTCTGATATACTGACTGTAACTTAGTTTCTTTAGAGCTGCTGCTCTCAAAAGAACTGTGAGATGGAGCCAGTAAATTAAACCTGTACTCCTTGAAGTTGAGACCTGCACTGCAGCAGTAAAGGTTTGATCCCGTTAATGGGATCCAGAATGAAAGTTAGATGTTTATTTAGACCTTCTAGGGAATGCCTGGAAAGAGTTTATGCTCTTTGCAGACTTGAAATACCTACCTCAAATAAAGTCAACATATTCATTTCGTCAACACAACTGTGTCCACCCAAGCAGTCTTGAGGGAGTGGTGATGTCAAACAGTTGGGGTGACTCTTTAAATGACCGGTGAGACTGCAGCATGGTGAGGAAGCTCCTCTATCCCTTCAACATTCACCATGTAAAATGCTTTTCCAAGGACAGCCTTTTGTAGTTGCACCTTCTCTGAGTGACCATTGAAGCCTCATGGGCCAAGCACTTGCCAAAGAAATGGGAGATTTTGGTTTAAATCTTTGGCCATTTGCCAGGAATCAAAAATAGTATCTCCCCTGTCTCGTGATGGCCTTTTCAGCCCTGGGTCAAGAGGTGGAGAAAGGAATGAAACTTTGGAGGGGCTGATGCTGAGCTAGTGAAAGTTAAGCCTGAGTCTACACTGTAGTGATACGGGTGCTCAGTGGAGCAGTGGAGTGATATGGGAACATCCTCTTGGTCTCAACCTCACTAGAAAAACCTCCTCCACCTTACTCAGACCTTTCTGTTTCCCTTTCCCTCTGTCCCACTTTGTTGCTAATCTTAATGTCACGCATGTACGAAACTCTGCGTTACATTGTGCTGAAATCAGGGGTGAAATCGTGTCACATTTTTTTAATCTTTAAAAGCAAACCTTGTGCAGCTTGTTATCCAGCAGAACTGTCTTACCAGAAAGTATTTTCCTGAGAACTTCGAGACTCTAGCTTAGCAAAGCACAGATCCTTAAGATGGTTGGGTCTATTCCATTAGTAGTTTTATAAAGTGTGCGGGCTGGGTAAATAACAGTGACAGCTTGGGGAAGTGTATGCACCTGTTTATTAAAAAGACGTTAACAAGGGCAAATCTAAAATAAGAACATGTACCACAACCCAATTTTCAGCAAATTTTTATGCATGCCTACACTTAAGGTTACCAATGTTATTGGCAATTTCTCTCTCTCTTTTCTCTCTCAGAAGTACACAGCAACTGATGTGCATGGAGCATCGGTGGCAAAGGAAAAAAACACTGTCTTCAAATTTTGAGGAGCAAACATGACCCTTTCTGTTTCTACTGCTTTCCACCCACATCCAGTTAGTGTGAGAAAAGCAAGGAAAGGAAAAAAAGAAATGCAGAAATAATTTCTTTGCATGGAAGTATCGAAGAATGTATTGTTTTCTCTATCACAAGCAAGTGCTTTCATCACTGTTTTTGCTCTACATCATAAGTGACAGCAAGTTTTCTACATTTTACTGGTATAACTTTAGAAGAGGTCACGTTTCTAAAAGTGCTTCTGCAGAAGTGAGTCTTCTGCTTGGATGTATGCAAATTCTACAGCAACTTATGTAATTTGCAGATAGGTATAAGCATATGCAAAATGGAGATTAAATGTGTATATGCAAGCTTGCAGAATTAATCAACCAAGAATGTACAAAAACTACAAATGCTTTGTTGAAATTTCACTCTACAAATATTTCAGAATTAGCCTGCTATAGCAACTTTTATGCATGGATGCTAAATACACTTAATTTTTGTTAATAATTAAGAATTTTTCTGAGTTACATGATCATATTATTTCCCCAGAATAGCATTTTAAAAGTATATCTTGTTTCTGATGAGGACCTGTCAGTACTTATGCCTATTCACAGTTGCTGTAGTGGTGCTTTTTATGAGCATAAAATGCTGCCAGCCTGGAGCCCCTCCAGGATTAGATCTTAATCCCCAAAGATATGTAAGTGCTACCATCTCCTTTTTGCAGATTGAAACCTGGAAACTGCATGGGTAAATGCATGCAAGTTTACACATAAGGTTAATAACAGACTACACCATCTAAATTTAGGCTCCAAACTTGTGAAGTGTATTAAAAGGACAATTACTCTGGCTTCTCGGAGTCCCCTCCATGCCAGTAGTTGATGTGAATGTTACTGAAGACAAATCAAAGCCCTAGATCCAACTGCAAGTCCTGTGTTTCAGTGTATGGCCATATGAGCCACAGCTCATCCCTCAACCACGTTTGATTACTTCTGTTATCATCATCTGAAGCGAAGGGTCTTTGAACAGTTCTCACTGTACAGGAGGCAAAAAACCAAAACAAAGTGGTGTTTTGCTTCAATATACCTTTTACTAGAGCTGGGTACAATAGGATGTGATTATTTTAGGAACATTAAAAATATCTACTATCTTCCTCCCATGCTAGGTGGAATAGTCTGAAGTACTTTTGCTTTGTAATTTTCTCAAATGAAGAATTCTGATTTAACCAAACCTCTTCAGAAGGAAGCTGGCTGATATTATCTTACTTCCCTCTTTTCTTATTGTGGAATTGTTGAGAGAATGCCAGTTGTTGCTACTTGTCATCACAACTTTCTAGTCCATAATATTACTTGTTAAAGACAATAAATATTAACCAGAAGACTACTTAAAAACTGACCAGTGTGCAGAGCTTGTGTGTAGGTAATAACACAATGACAGTCTAAATCTGGGTTTGCATTTATTGCTTAATTGCACTCACACAAATCATGCCTTCTGAAAAACAATTCCTTTTTTTTTTTGTCTTCACAATATTTATTCATCAAGTGGGTTTTTGTTTGTTTGTTTGTTTGTTTTTATTTCCCAGCTATTAAACTATCCAAGTGAATGAGCATCTCTGCTTCTCTTTCAAGGGACTGCAACAAGAATCTTTGGCACAAGGTGTTGCCAAAAGTGGCAAACCTGGGGATTGCAGTACGGATTGCAATGACAATCACTAAGGTGCTGTTGACTCCAAACAGAAGGCGTTTTTCCTCCCACCTGCATGGTATTAAAAGTGTGGAAGGTACCTTGTTTGCCTCTGAACAGGGTGGATGGATCCTGAGGCTGGTCCTCCCAGTCATGGTGTGTATTAAGGGACCAGCAGAAGTTTCGTATCTGCACAGCACTGAGCTGCTCTGCTAGGCATGTGCTAATGTATGGCTGATTTCTCTCTGGGGGGCACTTTGATTCTGGGTTTCAGAGGGGACCCTTTCAGTATTCCTAACAATGTCTTTTGCTACAAAACCTGACAGCATTCTAGAGTTGTCGTGGGCTCTGACACCAAAGAAAAGTAGCCTGAAGTGCTGTACTAAAAGAATTTGTAGCACTGCTGGCTACTGCTCAAAAAGCCAAAGGTATAACTACACCCTCAAAAAAAAAAAAAAAAATTAAAAAAAATTCAAGCTCTCTGAGCAGATTAACAAAGCTGTTTGCTATTATGGACAAAAGCTGCAGGGAAAAAAAGTGAAGAGGAAATGGGCTGTATTACTGTGAGTTGGCACAGAAACGAAATACCAGGCTGCAGTTTATGTATAGTAATTGTTCACGAAGCATTCTTTGGGTTTTGATAGTGACTCATTGTGTTCTTGGTGACCTTTGATGTACAGGATGGGCTGCTAGAAGACAGAGGAAGCCACAGTAAGAATATAAAACTTTATTAACTTAAGATTTTGTTGGTTTGTTTGTTGTCTTGGGGTGGGGGTTTTTTATTGCTTTCTCATAGGTAATATCTCTGGTAAAGACTACCAGAGGCATTTACCTGGAGTCCTTATGGGTTTGGCCATCTCTCCCAGGCTTTTGCAGTTGAAAAAACAGTGCTGCTTTAGCTGAAAAATAGCTTTGGTTTTAAAAAGGAAATTTGTTAAACAATTGGTTGCTGACGTTGATTACTGAGTTCTGAAAAATAAGATAACTGATGGAAATACTATTGTGTTAGTATTCCAGGTAATAAGCACTGAGCGGCCATACACTACACAGGACAGACAGGAGAAGTTAGATATTCTTCTGAGTGAATATTTTATCTTTTAATGAAAATTATGGAAAAAGCCTCCCTTAGAGTCAATAGAGTTGACACAACAGACTTCAGTGCCGTTGAGGTCCATTATGTAAATCCACAGTGATGTAAGCAACACTGTCAAGTTTGATATGCCCCACATTTGACCTAATTAGCCACTTGGTTGTTACTTTTTTCAAAGCTTGTGCCACTCGGCTCTGCTCAGGATATAGATGCTAATTGAACACATAACCTACAGGTGCTAAAGAATTCTTACAAAAAAAAGGTCTATCCTATTAGGAATGCAAGTCAAAGCTCAGGGTCATCAGCTCAGATAGTGGGGATGGGAACAGAAATTCCATCTACAGCTCTCCTTACATCACTATTTTCTTTCCAGGAGTGAAATTCAAATCCAGAATAAATCAATGCAACCTAATAGATGTTTGCCAATCGAAGCTGCTTCGGCTTCAGTCGGATGAACAGGGAAGGAACATTTCCTTAAGCTTTTAAAAAACTGAGACTATATAATGCAAATCCTGAAGTGATTTATGCTACCCCCCAGTAACAAATGTACTCCTGTGCAAACCACAGTTGATATTTTGTCTTGTTCATAGACCAGCTGGCCAGCACCCAGCCTGCTCCTTTGGAGGTGACTGCCACTGCGGGACTTGCTCCAGGTTTGCCTTTTTCCCATCTCTGGCTGTGTGTTCCCAGCCTAAGATCATCTCTGGTTCCCAGCCTAAGATCATCTCTTTACACTTCTTATAGGTCTTCTTCCCACCCATTTGACAAGCAGGAATACAATAGCCTTTTGTCATGACTACACCTTGGGCCAGATGCCTTAATGTAAACACTCTATCTCTTCTGCTGTTTCCCTGAAATCCCTTAACCAAAATGAAATGAGATAAAAAGAGCTGCACAGCCTCTGAGTTTCCTGGCTTTTATCTCTTTATACCAAAGTCTTTGTGTTAATTTTGCATAGCTATTTTTACATGAGGAATAATATCCTGAATTACTGCTATCACGTGCACTTGAGAAACCCACCTCACTGGCCTCAAGTCATCTGGCAACCTGATAGTGTTTCCTGCTCCTTCCCTCACATCAGTGCTGCAGAGAGCCTTGCTAAAAGTTTCACATCTGAAAAAGCAGATGATTTGGCAACACCTTCCTATAGATACTCCTTTTTTATTTCTTTTTTTTATTATTTTTTTTTCTTTTTTTAAGAAATGTGCCTGTCTTTGAGTAAACTTTTCTTTCCAACTGTTCTTTTTTTGTCAGCTTGCCAGCTTAACTCCTAGTATTGTTCTGTGGAGATTGCTGTAAGGAAAAATAAAAGAGAAGAGAAAGGTAGAGAACTGGGGGAAAGGGAAAAAGAGTTCAGAGGGCATTTAAAGCCTGGGGAGCCTAGCATGGGAAGGGAGATAGGCTTAGGAAACAGGGAATAAAATGGTGGAATGAGAGATAAAACAAGAACATAAAGGATAAGGGATTAGAGAGATAAGGAGTTCAAGAGATGAAATGTGAATAAAGGAAAACAAGAAAAATAAGGATAAAAGGAAAGAAGTGACAGGAGTAGACATGTAAACAATTAACTAAGAAAATATTCTGTTTATTTTAGTGAAAGCAAATTATAGTATCTTTATTATTCTTTGGTTTACTAGTTCAGAGGAATTTTTCAAACCAAGAGCTGACATTTGGATAGTATTACTGAACAATGATAAATTTAAGCCTTCCAGTTGTTGAATTAACCAATTCTGAATTTGGTTAATTAATATGTCATCCCAGCAACTAAAATTTGGATAAGAAAACAAAGTAATTAAAAAAAAAAATATAATAATACCAACAGCTGCCATATGAAGTGCAGATCTGGAAGAACTCTTCCCAGTATTTGCAGTTGCATCCATCAGCTCAGCAGTAATCACACCAGTACAGAGGGACCAACTCACTGATGCTGTGCTGCAGATTAATACAGAGCTGAGAATGGAAGAAATACTAGAAATCAGTGCTGGGATCAAGTTTTAGCATTGCCCAGTGACCAGCAGAAAATTTGCTCAAGATCATGTTTTGTCTGTATTTCACAGTATTTTTTTCCCCCCATCAGGGCATTTCTGAAGTGTTTTCAGGTCTCAGTTTCTGCCTGATTTGCCTGAGCTGTTCACGTAGATCACATAATGTGATGGAACCTAGAAAGTATTGCTTGTTTTCCCTGGCTGTCTGAACATGTAGTATCAGGAAGCTGAAATTTGGTCAAACCCACACTCATTTTATTATTTGTTTTTCTAGAAAGGCTACATATAACTTTAAGTCTAATAGGCAGCATGAAAAAACTCAAACATGTTGTTATTACTTTCTGTACTTTGATAGAAACTCACCAAACATCTTAGGAACCACTTCAGCCATCATCCCTCCCTTTTCAGTGACCTTAAACTTGCATAAAATAGTTCAGG
>NW_009953200.1:757132-779108 GCF_000747805.2 Chaetura pelagica | reverse complement strand
GTAGGGAAAATATTCCTTGATGTCAGTTACTTGGCACAGAAAACCTGAAGTCTGCATATTCAGGAAAGAAAATGTTGAAGTCCTATAATTTGCTAGTTAACAGAAATCTCATTATTTTATTTTTTTATGTGTTTTGGCAAGCAGTCATTATGCCACTGCTTCAAGGTTTTTCTTTCCTTAATGTCCTTAATGCCTTTCCTGACTTGACAGTCTCCATCTCCCTCTCCAACATGCAACAGAAATGTGGGCCTATGGAGGGTAACTCTGGAAGCACCATGTAGCATCCTGGAGATAGGATATATCTTTTTACAGAAATTACATGAGCAAACATATATTTGCATCTCAGAAAGCTGGGGGGTTTAAATTTCCACATGGGGAGCCCTCTTTGTGCTCATGTTCCAAACTCCCTTCCCTTTCTCTTATGCAGTGACATTTTGAAACCTCATGCACTTTCTGAATATGCCCCAAGAAATGGGGCCAGATCAAACAGAGTTGTTTTCTGTCCCACCAAGGGCAAACAAGGTATCACACAGCCCATTTCCTCATATTTGATGGGCCAGTACTGCAACAGGATTTTTTTCCTCTAGCTCATCCACAGAGATGAAGAGAAAATAGTCTCTAACGAACACTGGTCCCAATTATGATGTTATCCAGTCCTGTTGATTCTGTCAGAGGGAGAGAAGTCTCAAGATTGAGATGTTTTGTTTCAGTACAGAGCATGAGGTTGTCAATGGTAAACTGGATTTGCTTAAAAGCAGAAAAAAAACCCCAAACCAAAATACCACTAGAATCCAACCCTGTGAACCCAAAATGAGCAGGCTAAAGCACCTAAGTCATGTATCCACAGAAGGACTCAAGCCCTGGGTCCTTCCCTGGAATATCTGAGGTGTTACAAGGAAAAACCACTGGTAACAAACAGCACTTCAAACATCCCAAATTACATTCTGTAAAGTCTCAGCTTGCCAAATGCCTGAATGAAAAAGGATGTGAAAGATGGGCTCTCCTTCATTCTAATTCAACCCAGATTCTGGGATTATCTGTTAAAAATAGGACGTTTTCTATTCTCTAATAATAATAATTTTCCATAGACAGCTGTTGATGTGCCCATAGGTTTACAATGGCTCTTTTTGCAGTGGATTGTAATCACAATTTCTTCAACGATGTCTTTCAGTTCAGAGCTGTACAAGCTATTCATAGTGATTCCTTTAATCAGTGAATTTCAGCTTTTATTCTGCCTGTAAATTGTCACAAACGTTACAAGCAGACATTTGATACAAATAAACTTTGCCCACTGGTTTGTTCACAAGGTGGTTTTGCTGCTGTGCTTCAATGGTCATTACCACTGTTGCACAACTGGTCACCTTGGCTGGCCAGTGGTGTTTGTGCTGGGAAAGAAACACAAAGAGGAAATCCATGTTATTGGGCCCTGATGGTCTGATGGATAAGGTGTGCACAGTTAAGTTAGGAGGAGCAGGATCATAAGACTAAAGAGGTTTTTCTGACTATTTTAATATTTCCTTTCCAGTTCCCTTGACTCAGACCTTGCTTGTAACATCCCTAGGAGAACAAAGAGGCCACTTGAACATTATAGGCTGAGGTCAAATTGAAAATTAATGATCTCTTATCACATTCAGACAAAGCTCCAGCTGCAAAGGGTGGGGTTGGGTGCTTTTCTGGTTTATTTAATTGCCACTGAATCAGGGCTCTGAACAGGGCTTGCCTAGTCAGAGCTGCAAAAGATGAGCTCACATGCCATTTTCCCAGTCCCTTAGCTGTGCTGGCGCCAGAGCCTGGCCTGGCAATCCCTTACGTGGCTGGTATCTTCGGTGAGAGCAAACGGAGTGCAAGTTTAATATCTTAATGAAACAAATGTCAGGCGTTTGTTTTATATGAATAAAACATCTTTGGCATAAACCTCGGTGAAAAACAAATTCCAAAAAGGTTGTAAATCAGAATTCAGCTTTCAGTGTGCTGAAATGTGTGTGTGAAAAATTATGCTGAAGAGCCAGCTCTATCTAAACTAAATCGTTTGGCAATGTCCTGTCAGTGCAGGAGAAAATGGATATAATGTGCACATATGCACGAGGAGTGACTCAGAATGATGTACAAGTGTTGCTGTATCTAGTCCAAAAGAAATACCTGGAAGTCAGGAAATAAAGCTCTGCAGTTCAGCAGAATTGTCTGAGGATAGGTGTTGCAGTTTTAAAACTCTGTTTTTTCTCCAGAATGCCACCAAGATGTCTCATGCAAACAAATACAGACTGGGTCAACCCCTCTCTCCAGGACTATTGCACAAACTATAGCTTTATTTGGTATTTATAGGAGTTTCAGGAATAAAACCACAACTGCTAGCAGGTTAAGGACTGAGTAGTAGAGTCAGTAGCTCCTGGAGCAAGGCCCATAACATAAACCCATGCCCATTAATCTACATGTAAGTCCAAGCATTTCCTTAAGTAGTCACGACAGTTTAATTACCTCTGAATATTCATATGAACGAGTTTTGTTTGTAAGAAGGGCAGTGATCTCAAATACTTGTACCCATCTGTATTCAAGCAGAGAAATCATCTGAAGCCTCTGGTTTCCTGTTTATAAGAGTTTGGGCTGCCCAGACAAAACACAGCAGCAGGAACAACAGCACAAGGCTTGGATGACTCTTACAGCACCTCCTAGGCTGAGTTGTCTTAGCTAAAGGTGACATCACTCCAGCTTCCTCTCATAGTGCTGGAGCTGGCAGCCTCAAAATTATCTGGTATGTATTTGTAAAGTCAGTGCCCAAATGCATAATGAATACACCATAGAATCACAGACTAGTTTGGGTTGGAAGACACTTTTAAAGGTCATATAGTTCAACCCCCTGCAGTGAGCAGGGACATCTTCAACTAGATCAGGTTGCTCAGAGCCCCATCCAACCTGACCTTGAATGTTTCTGGGGATGGGGCATCTACGACTTCTCCAGGCAACCTGTGCCAGTGTCTCACCACCCTCAGTGTGGAATTTCTTCCTTATGTCTAGTCTGAATCTACCCTCTTATAGTTTAAAAGCATAACCTCTTTTCCTATCACTGCAGGTCCTACCAGTCTGTCCCCGTCTTTCTTGTAAGTCCCCTTTAAGGCCACACCTTTGCTGATCCCATCAGTATACTCTGATTTACTCTTAATACACACAAGTTGAAAACACAACGTTGGGTCAGCTTCTGTCGAGCTACCTGTTCTTGAGGGAGTTTGCTGGGTTAGCCTGCCCTGTGGAAACCTTCCAGAAAGGAAAGACATATTTTCCCAAAGACAGCATCAGGTCCTTGTGTTCATTAGCTGGGAAGTCTGACTCTGTCAGGTACAGTGATTGAGGTTTCTTGGAAAACTCTGATGAGGAGGCTTGCTATGAGAAGACACAAAATTGATGGAGGCCCTTGCCAGAATAGAAGATCAGATATAGCTCTCTTGGTCACCATGGTGAAGTGGGAATCAAGCTCAAACAGAGCAACAGACTGTCTCCCGCTCACTAGACTGTGATGCTCCAGTTCATCCTTCTGAAGGGCCTCTGTGAGACAGTGTTGAGCACCACTCATGAACCATTACGTGGTAGGTCACCATGTTGACAAATGTTTCCAATTATTATTTTTTTTTAAGTGCCACTCATCTCTGGCTTTCCCATGTTCTTGCCTGCTGCTACCCCAGTGTAGACAGTGTGAGGTTGTACAGGAACCACTCTCCCTTTCTCCAAAATGGTATTGCTGGGGATCTCAGGATGACTAATCTCTCCTGTTTTCAGTCTGCTAGCTGTTTGAGTCCTAACACAATTTAGATGACAGCGTTCAGGAGACTAGAGAATTACAGATTGCCAAGCTACTGGGGAAAATAAAAAAATAAGACTTTTCATGGGGTGTCTGGTAATTCCCCTCACTGCCTGCACCATCACAGCCTGTAGTTCTGCCCTGCTCTTCTACCTATGCTTACAAGAAACACCTGACATATTCACCTTTTCCATCTGAGACCTGAGGGCACTTCCCAAGATACTCACAAGAAGATGAAGAAGAGGAAGGAAGCAGAGTTAGTCATTCAATCATGTTCTAGACTGACTAGCCTTAAAACAAACGTTGGCAGGGGAGCTTTCCTACAGAAATTCCCACTTGGGCATTTAGTCCCTTCTCCATAACTGCAGCATGCATAGATGTAGATATATATAAATATGTAAATACATAAATATTTATATAACCCAATTGTATATTTGCCAACTGCCTTCATAACTGTCCAGTGAGCACTCAAGTTATCTCTTAAAAATACTTTTGCACTTATTGCAGTCTGCATTTGAGCATATTAAATTAAATAAGTATGGAAGATACACAGTTCTAGAAGGCCTTTACATCACAAGATAGGTAAGGCATAAACTGGTTGCCTGCCTATGATCTGAAGTCGAAAAAGTGAGATCAGAAATGAGGTGTAATTTTTAGCATTGCACATAACTTAACTGCTAGAACAATTTAACATTTGGATTCTACACATGGGATGTGGGATAATTTTTGTCACTTGAAGTCTTTGAAATTGGAAAACTTCCTAGAAGCTATGTTCTAGCTCAACCACAAGTGACTGAGCTGCAGACTCAATAACTCAAATTTGAGGTAGACTGTAAATGTCTGTGGTCTGCCTCACACAGGATGGTAGGCAGGAGAAACGTGATGGCCTCAAAATCTGTGAAAACATTTTGTCTTCTCTGCCTGGTATTTCAAAAGGAGCTGCCACAGCACAATCCATTAAGATGAGCAAGGTGCCTCAAATAAAACTGATCTCAATTAAAGATTGAAGGTGGAAGATGTACATACCCTGCAGAAGATGAGGTGAATTGTAGCAATTAAACAGAATGGTCCTGATTAATTAAATAACAAATCACATGCCAAATTTGATAAACATTCATATTTTAGATTCCACATTTGAATAAAAAGAACTCAAATAACTGCAGAAGAACATAAATACCTATTTAAAAATATATATTCAGCCAAACAGCTGTCATAGTAACCTTTGCAAATAAAAGTGCTTAAGAAGATCCTTCCTGGAGAATACAACATTCAGTGATATATTTCTTCAGATATCTGGCACTGCTACTCATCTTAAACTGGAATGATTTATTGAGAAGGGGGAAATCCAGCTGTGCCAGCCTAGCATAGGTGAGGGAAAGGTTTCAAAGCAAACCCCATGGCGATTTTCAACATTTTGCCCTTTTGGAGCTCCTTGCTATGAGTTTGACCTAATGGCAGCTACTTGGTGCCAGCCAGTGGATTAACAGGTGAACTTTTGAGTCATTTCTGGAAAAAAAAAATCAGACATGGCTGTTTGGGGTGCTGTTAGTAGAACATGATCTTTTTAGATAATGCTCATCTTCTGGTATTTTTTTTTTCCATGATAAACTAAAGGGTGTTTTGTAAATGATCACATTATTAGCACAGAATATATTACCAAGTAATGTGAAAGCATGGGCACATCAATTTGCAGAAAATGTAGAGGAGATACAGTCAATTTAAGTTGAAAAGCAACTTTAGCTACACTGTCATGTTTGAAAGCTAAACTGAGCCTCTTCTTGTCTCCATCTGTGCATGGGAATGAGAAGGCAGAAAAATCTGCCTCTCTCTAGCTAACTAGTCCAACTGCTGTCTAGTGGTATTGCTATTAGCAAATGGAAAACTTGTTGCAGGAGGAATCAGCAAGATGCTGACTGCGATGCTTTGGGCTAATTTTGTCTAACTCTTTCTGGCAGGTACTGTTGGAGCAGAGGTGGGTGGATTCTGACAAGATGAGTTGCTTCTGAAATTCATAAACATCAGTTAATCTAGATACTGAAAGCTGAGAAGAGGCAGCCTCCTGCCCTTAGCACCCTTCCGTGGCAATAAGGAAGTTTTGCAAAACATGAATTTACATCTAAAACGAGGAAAAGGGGAAAGGAAAATATATGTTTGCTATGGAAAATACCATGGAAAAACGTTTAGACAAATAGGAAACACCTACATTCACAGTACTGGGTTTCAGTTACATCCAACAGAGCAGCTTCCTCTCTGCATGCTGGTCCAGCTCTCCCCATTCCTTCTTGCCTTGTGCATTGCCTTCTTGCTTCTTGTCAATGCTTGTGAAGTTTCAGGAATATATTCATGCAGGTCCATCCTCTGTTGTTAAGAGAAGATCCTAGTAAGTTTGGTGAGATGACTGGCAATTATTTCCATACTATTTTTTTCCCTATCTCTGATCTTCATGCTGATATTACATCTTTACTTTTGGCTGTAATATGGAATCTAAGCCCTCAGCATCTAAGCCCTCAGCTGGTTAAAAGGTTAGAGCTTCTCTATCATAGTACCTGACCTCTCATCCTATACAACTTGGTCTTACCAGAGTTCTTTTTGCCTTATTCTAAGGTATTTCTATGGCATAGAAAACTCCTGTGCAGTGGTTTTTACTTCAGCATAAGGTACATTTCCTTTTCCTCTTTTTCTGTACCCTGCCAGAAGAGGCAAATGTTGATGATTGCAACTTCACCCAATGAATTTTTATTGCGGTTTCATTACACTTTGGTCAGTTGAGAAAAATAGCTGCATTTCACTGCTTCTGTAACCTGAACAGCAGAAAATCTTGATATTAATCATCATTACACCAGCATAATGGGCAAGTAGTTTTCAAGTATGGTTTGACATTCTGTCTCTTATGGTCTCCATTATACTATGGCAGAGAAACCCTTTGCGGACCTTCAGTGCTGATACTGGCTTATTTAAGTCTTTGTTGTGCATAAAATCCTGTACATTGTAGTATGTGTGAGATAAGACTTGTCAATTTTAAAGGATTTCTTGCTTTAAACTTACTTTTTCTTGAAACCTGGCCTCAGATTTAGTTCATTATTGGCTGAAAAAAACCCAACAAAACAGTCAGGTTGGAAGGAAATTTATATAGAAGTAATGAAATGAATCTAGAAGTTAGAAGTAATTAAAACTCAGAGTTGGCTGGACACTTCTGAAAAGTGCAGATGACTACCTGTGCCCACACATGCAGTGCATTTGTCTAAGTTACTGGTGTGTGTAAAGCAAGGGATGGAACAAAAGCTACTCTTGCTGCCATAACTACAGCAGATGCTGCTGGATGCCTGCTCTACTACAGAGCCTGCTCTCATGCTTTTACAGCAGCCTTGTCAGCCCTTTTTTCCCCACCTCTTGTGCACTTCGTTTCAGACCTCTGACCTTGCATTTCCTCTGCCAGCCTAGAACAATTAAATAAATAGGTGATCATGTGAGAGTCCAAGTTATTTGCCAGTGAGGGAGATACTGAAGACAACATTGCTTGAAGATGCTCCATGTCTGCCAGTTTCAAATTCTCTCTCTCTCTCTCTGATTTTAATTAATAGGCTTGTATTTAAGATGAAATGTATTCAATTTGTGCACAGTGTAGAGAATGTCACACTACAAGATAGGTTATATACATAGCAATACAATTATCATTCTCTGCTGACAAATGTACCGTGATATTGATAAAAAAGCAATAACTTCAACGTACGTCAAAATCAGCCCCAATAGCTTATTACAAATTGTTAAATGAACATAAATATCTAATGTTCAGCCTGCAGTGTTCATTTATACCATGGCAGATGAAGGTACAGGTAAAAAAATTAGTTTAAAACACAATACCAAGTCTCTAATATTCACTGAGTCTGAGCTGTATCTCACAGGGGGCCTGATTTCCCACCCCAAGGCCAAGCTGCCTAGAACTGATGATGTTCAGCTACTTAAATCGCTTTAGGTGTCCCTGAGATCTCCTGGTTCCAGCCACAATCCACCAGCTTATCCGTAATCACCTCTCCCTGTTTCCAAGAAGAGAGCATGGCTCTGCAGGCTGCCTGGGTTGCTCCTGACCTCCTCCAGCTTCCAGCCAAGTTGAGAGCAGAGTGATGGTGCAGCAGTGAAGCTGGTAGCAGGGTGGTCAGCCTCAGGCTTTTATGAGAAAGTCCCTACCATATGAACACATTAGGTGATTATTCTGTATTTTCTAAAGGAAAGGGAAATGGGGGGCATAGCCTCTGATAGACCCCATTTCCTCCATCATTCATCAGTTTTCTTACCCATATTTAGAAATGTAAGGAAGCAAGTTATGAATAATCTATTTTGGAGACGTCCTGGATTAAAATAAACCCATATCTATGGCTGTGGAGCTAGTGAGGCTCTTAAAAGGCACAGGGCTGAAGTACAGGCAGAGAGGAGCCCAAGAACCTGCCACAGCCTTCCCCATGTGCTACACCAAAGGCTTGGCCACCCCCTTTGGTGGTGGCACCACAGCATCCAGCCAATCTGTGAGGAGGCCAGGCAGAGTCAACCGCTTCTTTCTCACATGAACACGACTGCACCAGCCTCTCTGCAAGGACCTGTGCAGCTGAAGGGGGTTTTCCCACCTACTGATGCTGTTGGCTTACTTCCAAGTGGCTTTTGCCTCTGCTCTGTGGAGAGGAGAAGAAATGTATATTCAGTGATGGCAGCAGCATGATTTACTTTGGTGCTAGAGGTCTTCTTTAAGGTCATCAGCTGCAGGATCTCTTAGCATAGTGCTGTCAACAGATTACTACTTTTTAGTGTTTTCCTATTGGTCCTTTTTTCTTTCTTTACACTTTTTGGCCCTTTCTGCTACTTTTTCTCAATGAAAAAAAAAACCACAACAAACCATTGCAAAGAGTTTGCTCACTTACTGTTGCTAGAGGCCCAGGAAGATCAGTGCCAATATCACCTTCCTTAGAACAATATGGATGAAACTCCTTTGTCCCTTTGGAGGTAGAATTCCCACCTTTTTATTCAGAGGAACATCCAAGAGATAAATGTTTCACCTTCATTAACTCTTTATGGATTTCAGCTGACTTGATTAAGAGGTGGGTGCTGGTCTCTTCTCACAAGTAGCTGGTGATAGAACAAGAAGAAATGGCCTCAAGCTGTACCAGGAGAGGTTTAGACTAGACATTAGGAAGAACGTTTCACTGAAAGGGTGGTCAGACATTGGAACAGGCTGCCCAGGGAAGTGGTTGAGTCACCATCCCTGGATGTGTTCAGAAGTCATCTAGGAGCAGAGTAGGGTTAATGGTTGGACTCAATGATCTTAAAGGTCTTTTCCAACCTAAGTGATTCTATGATAATCAAGTCCCTCTACTGAATAAGTTAGATTAACTGATAAATATTTTGATGTGCAAAAGTCCAAGTTCTCAAAAAAAATAATAAAAAAATAATGGTGAAAAGAAAAATAGCTTGCACCAACATAATCATCATCTTTTGCCATTTCACAAAACAGGAAGGTTGGATTACATCTGTTGAAAAGTGAAAGTTCACAAAAAAAAATAGCACCTATGATGTGATGTGCAGGTAGTGGAAACTATTGTGCCACATTAAAGCTGGGATATAAAACCAAGGACTTGCCTATATCTAAATGGCTTTTTAATGAGCAATTTTATGTAATATTGTCACCTATTTCACATTTTAAAACCAGCAACTCCGCCCCAGTTACTTGTAGTTTTTTCTCCTCACTCAGTTGTACCTTGATGAATGTCTTTTATTGAATGATAGTATCAAATAGCATTAAATGCTGATGTTTGTCCTACTGCAGTTAAAAGCAATGCTGTTGCCAATTGCCACAGAACAGTTTCCACATTTCTCTTTAGAGGCATCAGCTTTTCAGTAAAATGACTTCTTTTAAGTGTATTAACTGAGCACACACGTAAAGCACTTTGGGCTGGAATTCCATGCATCTCCTATTATGACTCAGCTGCCCTATATTTGCAACCTTTATTTTGTTAGATAAAAGTAAAAAAAACCCCAACAACCAACATCCTACTGCAGAGCAACTCACAGCTAATTGTAGTCTCTGAAGAAAATTAGGATGCTGTAACACACCATTATTGTCTCTACAACTTGTACTAGGCACCCAGATATTTTTCCCTAATTAATAGTTACTTTAGTGTCCAGATTAAAAATAGCTATTAAGAGCTCTGGGGAGATGATACAGCACTATGAAATAGCATCACACCTGTCTCCACATTGCAGCTTCCCAAGTGTAAGTAGGAGTCAAAATTTCCCCCCTCATTAAATAAAAACACTGATAGATAGTACATCACTTGGCATCTCCAAAGTGATATACCCAAGACATACCATCTGCTACCAAGTTGCAAAAACATAGCCTGAGAAAAGTGGGACATCAAGGTGGAGCTTAGTTTTTCTTTAGTCAGTTTTCTGTCTATCCTGGACTTGAGCATGGATGGTGCAGGCACAGCTTAGGATGCCTGTAGCTGTAATGGCACAGAAAAGTAGTAAGGGAGCATGACTATGGATGCAGTCATGTAGGAATAAGAACATTTCAGTTCATTGCTCCCAAGACAGACATATTTTTAGTAACTGGGAAGATACTACTTCTGAGAGTAACAGGAATCACAGCTCAGGTTTCCCCCTGTCCCAGTGGGTGCTCTCAGCACTGAATTGCAAAGCCATATTTCCTTTAGCTTTTCCTTGCCCTGGTCCCAGGGATTTTTTGCAGTGTTACAAACTGACTTGAAGCTCAACCTTTCATCTGAGGGCTGGGTGTGCTTGCTGAAGGTGGGAGATTGAAGCTTGAGACTAAGGTGGCCATAAATCCCAGATGTCCTACTTGCTTGTCCTACTTGCTTACACAGAAGTGAGCAGACACCCAACATCCTTCCTTTCTGTGCATCACTAGGTTCAGATCAGAGTTTCAGGCTGAGAAACAGCCTGAGAAATCAGAGTGAATCAAAAAAAGATTACTTTCCAGCTGCCTTTGCTATGGCATTTTTTAGGCACCCTCCCTCATACTGAGCACTGCGAGTCTCAGTCACATCCCTGAGAGCTGGAGACAGAAATCTGGGAACATTCCCATCTGCTCACAGCCAGTCTTAGTCTTTCAGACATCCAGCAGCCCAGCTGGAGACACCACTCCACTCAGGTTGCCAAACAAAGAGACAATTGGATAAAATCTGGGGGCAGAAAAAGCGGCTCCATTTGAGGCAAGAAAGTCATCCTGGTTCCATGACACAATTTCCAGCTCACAAGCAGGGATGCAGTAGCAGGTCTGGCAGCACCAGCCACCACCACACAGCTCCTGCAACTCTCCTGAAGGCCACCCACCCTCCTTCTGACAGAGTTACTCAAATAATAACAATATGCTCAGTCATACCTCTCCACTCCAGCACACTGGTGGTCAGAGCACAGCTGTATCACACAGTAGACAGTCACCTGGACTCTTCAGAAATTAAAGAGCATCCCAGTCCTTTCCATTTTAAAATCCTGCAAGCAAAAAAAACCTCCACAGTTTACAGCATCCTAGTCCTCAAAGCCATCACTACACCAAGACCTTCCCCTAGCACCACAGGAGCTGGGAGGACACGTGCAATTGCTACACCTTCTCTCTGCATATCTCAGCTGCATTTTCTGAACTCTTCCCAGGCTCAACCATAGCAAATTCACTGCTTCCTCCTCCCTGCTTTTCCCCAGGCCTGAGGCAAAGGCTGCTGTGGAGACCACCTGGGTTAAATTAGCACAATTAAACGGTGTTAAGCAGTTCTAGGAAATGCAAGACTGTTTTCAGCAGTACTGAAGGCACAGGAGGTGCTTGTCAAGTCACTGTCCGGGAGCAGGAGGAGGAGTGAGGAACTGAAACTCTCACCCCAGTGCAGTCACTTTGTGCAAAGCTCCATAGCCTCATCTAAAGCAAATGTCCATTAACCTGCTGCCCCTTTTCACCTTTTTTAAATTAAAGAACAGGTATGCAGGGGAGCTTTTCACCTGCCCACTCCCAGGTGTTGAGCTGCAGCAGCTGAAACCAGGGAATTTCTGCTGCTGGCTGTGCAAAGTTGGGTGGGATCAGGGTCATTGTGTGGTGGAGAAAGGCTTTCCAGTGTTGTTTCCTAATTATATGACAAGTAGTTTTCTTAATATTGAAATCCTTTCTCTGTAAGCATTTGATGGGGTTGGCTGAAAGCACAAGTAGTACTGGAGGAAAACTACCTGGCAAGGCTGGACTCTTCTTTCCCCATCCTCAAGTCTCAGGGGCACATGGACTGTGTAAGCTTGGAAGCTCTTGAAGTGGTCCTCTTGGGCCTTCATCTCTTACCTTGGAGAGTGGATAAAGGAATCATGAAGCACAGCATTTAAGCTCAGCAGTAGCCAGTATTCCAGGTTTTCAACACAGGGAGAAGATGGGAACTCTTAGCAGAGCTCCCTTTCTACAGTCTGCAAAGTCAGAAGAGAAACAGAGGGCAAGAAAACAGGCAGGCATCAGGAGTGGAGAAAAATAAGCATGCTTTTTCCATTTACTGACCCAGAAAATTATTTATTCCTTAGATGATAGATGTTTTAAGTCTGACTATCCCTTTAAGAAAGCCTAGAAACGCCCATCAGAGACTTGTAATGAAATAACATTATTTATCAGTATTAAATATAGATAAACAAAAATGAGAAACAGACTTAATTGCAACCCTCTGTGAAATCTGGCTAATCAGTTTTCACTTCCAGGAGGCTTCAGCTTATGTTATTGAATTTATTATTTATCTGTTCTATTTTGATTTTGCTTTTCAGCCCCAGTGCTGGACTTCTGGGCACTTTAGTTACACTTGGTGAGAAGCTGGAAGCTTTGCCCTACTTCAGTTGGGCTGATACTTCACCTGTGTTTGAATCTTATGAAGGTGAGCTTAATGATCACACAAGGGTTCTTCTAACTTCACTAGCAACACTAATCTTTAATCCAAGCACATTACAGTGTATTTCTTGACTACCAAAGTGCTTTTCCCTTTGGACCCACTTTTACCTCCATCCCATGCAAACATGTTGCCATTTCACTTTATTTCTTTAATTTATAGGCATCAAAGTTGCTGAATCAGGAAACTGAGGTTATAGCTGTTGAAGAAATGCATCCCACGTTGTGACAAACTGCTTTTTCGGCAGATTTGCTTGTGTTCCTCATTCTGAGTCACTGTCACACATTTTAAAGGCCAGAGTTACATATGAAGCTCTTGATGGTGAGAGCTGGGCCCTTTCTTGTGGTTTCTGCAGGCAGACACTTGCCATTGTGTGTCTCTCCTGGTTGCCTCTCATGAACAGGGCTTAATTCACAGCACTGTACTTCCTGTGTCACTGGGGTGTGTGACATTGCCTACCCCAACTAGAAGTGAAGTGGTTAAATTGGGC
Organism: Chaetura pelagica; assembly: GCF_000747805.2. NCBI lineage: Eukaryota > Metazoa > Chordata > Aves > Apodiformes > Apodidae > Chaetura > Chaetura pelagica. The sequence goes on along the minus strand of NW_009953200.1, from coordinate 765,919 downwards.
TATGTTAATTGGATTCTATTTAGCCCAGCAGTGCTACTCATCTCTGCTGAAGTGTAGCTCCCTGGGATTCCTCCTCGTTATGGGGAGGAATGGGAGGATGTGGGGGAAGAAGTAAAATGCAAAAATTACTCCAAAAAAACCCAGTTGAAACTGGGTAGAACAGACTAAACCTTTTGTGTTTAGCTACAGTAGTTATTGACCATCTACCTCCTCAAAAATCAAAAGCTACAAATGTCTGTGACATGCAGGGTGGTGGTCAGGGAAAGCATGTTCTCTCTTTAGAACCAAGAAACTCTGCTGGATCTATCCATTTAGACAAGTATTTTCTGGCTCACAAAAACATGATCTGAAGTTTATGCACAAATTCATCCTCACAATATACCTTTGAGCTAAGGAAGTCAGTTCATCCCCATTTTGCAGGCTAAGAGGACTGAAGCCCAGGGTAATTAACCAATTTGTCCAAAGTCACATTGCAAGATCCTGGCAGGAGCAGAGAGGAGCCACATGTCCACATTGCTCCTCTCCAGCCTGACACAAGAACCTTCCAATACTTAAGGAATTATTGAGATGTTAAATGAGTTGAAATGAAAAGCTGTGTCCAGAGCTGAAGTCATCATTTGGATTATTCACTCAGTTCTTTGAAAAATACACCAACGTGGCAGTGTTATGAATGCAATTACAGCCAATGGAGAATTCGCAAATAAAGGACAAATCACAAGGAAACCATCCATATTTTATATTGCTGTAGTCCCTTCCATCTCAACAGTGACAGGGAGCATGGCTGTGCATACATATCTGACACATATGTTGATTTCTGTGCTTGTCAGTTACTTAGGCTCTGCCATTTCACTTTATTTCTTTAATTTATAGGCATCAAAGTTGCTGAATCAGGAAACTGAGGTTATAGCTGTTGAAGAAATGCATCCCACGTTGTGACAAACTGCTTTTTCGGCAGATTTGCTTGTGTTCCTCATTCTGAGTCACTGTCACACATTTTAAAGGCCAGAGTTACATATGAAGCTCTTGATGGTGAGAGCTGGGCCCTTTCTTGTGGTTTCTGCAGGCAGACACTTGCCATTGTGTGTCTCTCCTGGTTGCCTCTCATGAACAGGGCTTAATTCACAGCACTGTACTTCCTGTGTCACTGGGGTGTGTGACATTGCCTACCCCAACTAGAAGTGAAGTGGTTAAATTGGGCTATGTTAATTGGATTCTATTTAGCCCAGCAGTGCTACTCATCTCTGCTGAAGTGTAGCTCCCTGGGATTCCTCCTCGTTATGGGGAGGAATGGGAGGATGTGGGGGAAGAAGTAAAATGCAAAAATTACTCCAAAAAAACCCAGTTGAAACTGGGTAGAACAGACTAAACCTTTTGTGTTTAGCTACAGTAGTTATTGACCATCTACCTCCTCAAAAATCAAAAGCTACAAATGTCTGTGACATGCAGGGTGGTGGTCAGGGAAAGCATGTTCTCTCTTTAGAACCAAGAAACTCTGCTGGATCTATCCATTTAGACAAGTATTTTCTGGCTCACAAAAACATGATCTGAAGTTTATGCACAAATTCATCCTCACAATATACCTTTGAGCTAAGGAAGTCAGTTCATCCCCATTTTGCAGGCTAAGAGGACTGAAGCCCAGGGTAATTAACCAATTTGTCCAAAGTCACATTGCAAGATCCTGGCAGGAGCAGAGAGGAGCCACATGTCCACATTGCTCCTCTCCAGCCTGACACAAGAACCTTCCAATACTTAAGGAATTATTGAGATGTTAAATGAGTTGAAATGAAAAGCTGTGTCCAGAGCTGAAGTCATCATTTGGATTATTCACTCAGTTCTTTGAAAAATACACCAACGTGGCAGTGTTATGAATGCAATTACAGCCAATGGAGAATTCTCAAATAAAGGACAAATCACAAGGAAACCATCCATATTTTATATTGCTGTAGTCCCTTCCATCTCAACAGTGACAGGGAGCATGGCTGTGCATACATATCTGACACATATGTTGATTTCTGTGCTTGTCAGTTACTTAGGCTCTGGGGGGGGGGGGATTCCCCCCCAGTGCCTTTGGTGAGATAGAGCAAGAAAGAGGGCAAACAGCTCATGGGCTTTCAGATCTTCTGTTCCTCTTTGAGAAGCGAGAGGGAGTGCCTGCCCTTGTCCTCTTCCACCCACCTCCTTTCACGCCTGGAGGTTTCATCCTTCCCCTCACCGAGAGCTCTCAGGAGCAAATTGTTCAGGATGGAGGGAGGTGGGCACAGATGTGACCACCTGCTGCATAAGCCTTTCTTCTCATGGGCTTTTAAAAAGGCACTTCATATTTTAAAAAGGAGCTGGAAGAGACAGGGGCCTTTGGTGTTGCTCAGCACTGACACAGCTGGAGCTGACCGGGGGTGGTGGGGTGTTATTTTTTACAGGTTGGCAACCAGACGCTTGTTGCAATGATATACTTTTTTTTCCTTTTACTTTTTTTTCCTTTTTTTTTTTTTTCCTTTTTTTTTTTTTTTTTTTTCCAGAGATTGCCTGAGTGTAGATGTGCCAACACGGGTTCCGGTTTTACCACAGCTAATTCTCTTATTTCAAAGAGAGGAAATATCCTCGGACAAATCTGCTTTGTCAAGGTTGAAAACGTTCCACACCACAGATGGTGACCATAAGGTGCAAGTGAGTTTTCAGCTGAACTGGTGACACCCTACCCATTTGCTTCACTGCTGAAGATTTTAAAACTAGTTTTTGTTATGAGAAGCTGAGCAAGATACTTCTCTCCAAATGTCTCTTCCTCCTGTTAGCTCCTCACTTCCATATTCATGGCACTCCTGCTGCTACTAGCACTACCATGCGTAGCACCTACTGCAAATTGTCCAGTTCCTGTTGTTAGGATGGCAGTTCCCTTTGGTTTTTGAAAGATTCATTAAGTGGAGGGGGTAGAAGGGGCAGCAGAGTCCTGTTATGGTCCAGCACCCTATTGTAGGAGATATTTTTTCCCAGGTGTACACGCTCCTACACCACAGCCTGGTGGGGTTGTAACCAGATGAGCACCTCTACTTTTATGCAAAAGCAACTGGTTGCATTTAGATGATATGCTGTGTTATAGCACAAAAAAACTCTGCGTGCAGGGATATTGTTGTGGGGGAGTTTCCCAGCAATGGTTTGGGGGTTTTCAGGCCCTTCTAACACCATGTGAGATTTTTCTTGTGGACTCAACAGAGCCTCAACGGGAGTGGTGATGGCAGTTTACAATAATTGGTACCATGCTCTTCCAACTCCTCTTGACTGAGGGATTTTATGTTAATACCAGAGAACCCATCTGTGGCTGGTGGCCTCAATAGATGTGCCTCATTTTTCACTTTTGTAAATTCCCCCTCTGTTACTATTTTGTGGCATAGTCATTGCTCTTCACTTCTCTTTTCTCCCTGACTAATCCCTCCCACGAAGAAAAATAAAGTTTAAAAGGCTGAGTATAAAGGTTGGCCTATTCCAGAGACAACAACAAAAATACAAGTCTAAAAGGAAACCTGATTCTGTCACCAGGAAACTGAAACCAAAAGTAAAAGTGAGCCCTGGGAGCCCCGTCTTCCTTTTCCTTGCATTTCTTAAACTGACTGGCTTCAGGAGGGGTTTTGTAGCAGAAAGGCAGGAGGCTGGGCACATAAATTATTTTGACTTCCCAAGGAAGTGGTGTTAAGTATTAAATGTGTTTTGGGGCAGCTCCTGCCATTCCTCACCCTCCGCGTTTGTGGGTCATCTTTTTGGAGTGAAAAGTTGTATATCCATCATGTCAGCATAATTGATGCTCCCTCTCTTCCTCATTTGGAGGCTAAATTCAATATAAGCAAGAGCAGATGCCATGATTAGAGCTGCTACATGACTCCTGCAAATGCAATCCAGGTATGTATGGGTCCTCCTCACCTCCCTCCCTCTTATCATAGCACCAGTCATGGCTATTTCTTCACCTCAGAGGTGTCTCCATACAATCACTTCCTCATTTCTCTGCAGTGTCTCTAGAGCACGTACCCCTTTCCCTGCTTAGTCCATTCTCCCTTTGGTTTCTCCATCAGGAGTGGCATTCCCATCCCAGCACATCACAAGCTTCCCAGCTAGCTCCTCTCCTGACACTTTCTAATACAGCTTCAACCTGTAGCTGCTCTTTCCTGGATCCCAAAACATCCCTTGTGTTGACTGCATATAGCATAAGATCTTTGGCTTCTCTTTCATGACCTACCATGACATTGTCCTTGTTTACCTCTCACATTCATGTGTCTGCTGCCTTTATATTCAGTTTCTAAGCTCTCTCTTCAAACTTTCTCTACTCTGCCCCTCAAATCTGTCCTTCATTACGGTGCCTGCAAAACACTTGACAATAACTTGCTCATACCTATCACACTGACCCATTTGTCTTGTTGTCTTCTTATATCTCTTTCTCTGGCTTTATCTAATGTTCAGCTTTTTCTCAGTGTCTTAACATCCACCTGAGGGTTTGGGAAGCAGTATGAGTGATGCTATTACAGAAGGAGCATGATATGAAAATAAAAATCACCGGATGTTCAGAAGAACAAAAGTGCAATACTGAAAGCTGGGCCTGGCTCTTTCCAGATCTATTTTTCTGCTGGCTTCAGTGAGAGCAAGACTGAATATTCTTCTCCCCCTGTGCTGCTGCAAATTATACCAGCCCCTCTTCAGTCCTCTGCTTGTCAAATGCTCCATTCCTGCCAGATCAATGGCAAGCTCTTAGCTCAGGTTTTTGAGACCCATCTTCTACAAGCCCGTAGACTTGACCTGGTTAGTGAAAAGAAGGAAGATGATCTCTGTGCATGCTCAGAATAACCATATTAACATAAACTGTGAAAGTACTGTAAATAGGTGCTTCCACTGCTTGAGGAGACATGCAAACTATTTGCTATTCCTTATACAGCATGTAATTTAAATATTTTAAAACCTGAAATAAATTACTGATAATAAAATCCAACAGTGTAATACTTCTTTGAATATTTTAAATCAGATATAAATTGTTCAGTGAAGTTGATCTAGTCTTAGGATACTTTTCAAGAGATTTAACAGTGCATGATTTAGATGTATGATATCCTTCTGGTATATTGTATGGCATATTACATAGATTTAAATAGTCCTGGTTGGGATGAAGGTTTCATAGCTCAGTGTCTCTGTACATTGACAGATACATCTGCTGGTCAAGCAGTAGTTTCTTTAAGAAATGTCTGATGATCCTAACATGAAGGAAGCTGAATTTCTCTACAGTGATTGTTAGGTGGCATAGTGGTGCATATTAAGCACCATCTTCCAACATATGTTTGTGACCATTGTGATGATTCTTTTACAGGGGGGAAGAATTAAATCTATATCCAATATATGTTACTAAAAACAATGTTAGTGCCATCTTTTGGGCAAGATTTTAAAGCACATAAGTCAAGAAATTTGATGGTCTAATTCCACAGTAACCGTTCTTGAGATCATTTGTACAGCTTTTGTTTTCCAAGTGAATATGCTTAAGACAAATGAAAAAGCTTTATGACATTTCTACAGTGATGTTATTTTGAGTTGCAGTGCAGTCAGACAGTATTGAAAAGAAGGACTTTTTAACAGTCTGTAGTGGTGTCACTACTTCCAACTTCTGACTCATCAGAAACTATTGCATATTTCTCAAGTGGAGGATTTTTTCCAGTAACTTGATGTTTTCAATGAGTTTATAGTGAAGTGCTGAGCCAATGTTAACTCTGAGTAAAACAGCAGCTTTGATAGTGTCTACGTTCATTCAGATTTTCTCTTTCCTTCTCATATTCTCCATCTCATCAGAAACTTATTTCTCTAAACTGTGTGTTCTGTCAAATACTGAACGGACCACACATACCAAATAGATGTCCAAAGATATTTGGACTGTAAAATCTCTTTGGGTGATGAGATTAAAAAATTGTGATACCCTGTAATTTCTAGAGTTGGTCTTAGATCATGGGCCACCTTAGGAAAAAACAGGATTAGTCCACTAAAACCAGAACTGATGGTTATCTGTTATGTTAGACTATTATTGTCTCAAACTTACACCATAGACTTAATACCAATGCACAGAACTTTTTTATTCTGAGTGTAATAACAAGTTAGCAGTAAAGGTTCAATCAAGATCTTAGAGCTGTTTTAGATTTCATTCTATTGGCTCCAATTAATGTAGATGTATTTTTATGTCTGTGTAGCTCAGGAGTCAAACAAACAGCTCAGTCTGTTTATTTAAGAGGTTGCATCATCACACATCTGACAAATGCACTGGCTGCATTTACAGCATCATCTCACGGAGTGCATTTATTTGAACTTTCTACCGTGTACATGGGATCACACATTCAGATAAACACAGCTGTGTTTATTTCAAGCTGCACAACTCCAGATTGTCGATGTATGTCTGGAGCCAGTGGACTGCACATGCACTGCACAGGATTTTCAAACCCTTGCAGCTTCATTGTTTGTCAACCAAATCTCCAAAATACGTTGAGGGCTCTGAGCTGCTTTAGAGTTGGGTAAGATATAAAAGGAGACTTTTTCACTAGTTGCCTTAAAATAGTACATTGCCAAATACCTTAGTGAGTAAAAATACATAACCATCTTTGTCAAGTATTAATATCCATACTCCATTTGGCTGAACATCTGTCTTCATCTGTTTCTTACTTGAACTTACTGCCACTTCATTGACTTTGGTGTTGTCACGCTATGATTATGATGGGCTGTTCACCACGGCTCTGGTTTTGCTTTCACTATTCAGGCATGTAATGTCACTCATGTGACTGGAAGTCAGTTGTTTAATGACTTCTCTGTTTGCAGATCTGGGCCTACAGATGTTTCTTTATTTGCAATATGAATGGGCAAACCTGTTCTTAACAGGGAAAGAAAAGCCCAGCATTGTGTGGCACGGCAGTGGCTGTTGCTGTGACATTTTACAGTTGCCATTGTGGTAATTAAGGCCTTGGTGATTCAAAGTCTTGAAATCAGATGTTGAGTAATCCCCTGGTGTTACTCATGTGCTCGAGTTGAGCTGAGGTGTAATTTTTTGCATTCTATTGTAACAATACAGGAAACAGTACGTCTGAGCCAAGAACACAGCTCCCTACCTTCAGACTCCGCTGTGTCAAAACATGAAGAGCTTCACCAAGCTCAGGCTTTGAGTATTAGACTCGAAGTCCACACAGGACTGAAATTGCTAAGCATAACTACATACTGAGATAATCCTCCCTCAAAAAGAAGAAAAAAGCAAGTTGCATTAGATAAGACCTACTTTTACACACCAATAAGTCCAATGCATTTAAAAGAATCTTTTCCCTCACCCAAAGTCTGGCTTCTCTTCCTGTGTTAAGTACCTACAAATGGGGTTTAATAATGAATGTGTTTCTTGCACTGTAGGCCCAAGGCTTATGCTCTGCTGAACTGTGGTTCATGCAGATGCCAAATGCAGGTTTGAGACAGAAGGACTGCAGATCCTCTCAGGTGAGAATTCTTGGACTTTCCATGGATTATAGAAAGTCATTCTCCAAGACAACTTAAAAAATACTTTGTGCTGTACCCTGTGGTCCTGATTTATAAGGAACCCCAAAAGAACCTCAAAGGCTCAACTCAAGACCAGGAGATGACTGATGAATACTTACCCCTGCAGGAATCCAACAGGGGAAGTCTGTTCTCCTCCTATTCCTGAAGTCAGAACAAGAAAAATTAGTGACTTTTGATTACATCTAACCCTCTATAGTGTTGGTAAGATAACAAGGATCCACAAAACCCAAGGTCCTGTGTGGTGTAGAGCATGGGCACCCATGGAAAGCAGCGTTCACCCTTTCCAGCTGGACATCAGTGGAACCTGGCAAATTGCTCTGAATTTTGGAGAGTGAGAAAGCAGGATCAGAAGTCTCCCATGCAAAGCTAGAGAAAAGAAAACCAATGTGTCATTGCTGCTCACATTTTCGTGGCATTAAAGCCTGAGTTAATGAGTTAGGGAGAGCAGCATTTGGCCCAGTGGCAAAAGAGACACATTCCAGCATGGAGAGGTGATGCTGGGATGCACATCTGAGATAACTGGATGTAGGTAACTCATAACTGTCAAAGTGTCAGCAGTTGGGCAACACAAGAGACACATTCCAGCATGGAGAGGTGATGCCGGGATGCACATCTGAGATAACTGGATGTAGGCAACTCATAACTGTCAAAGTGTCAACAGTTGGGCAACATGGCCACAAGCCCCCACAGCAAATCTCCAAGTGCATGTCTCATTTGTTCATTAGGACCTTTCCAAATTGTTGGAATTAAAGCAAACTCCTATTTACCTTCCCAAACTGCAACCATGTATCCTAACTGCTGTACACCTTGGTTCAGATTTCTGGATCTTCTCTCCCTTGAGCCATATGTTAACATCTAGATACAAATAAATGTAAATATGAATCTCATGTTTTGTAACTGCTGCATTTAGAAAGAAAAGTGTGGTTTGGTAACATTTAATGTCCTCTGTGTGTCTGCATTGCACAAGAATGGATTATTAGGACACACTATGCTGCCTTGCCAAGAATAAGGTAATTTGTATATAATTTATTCTTCCATCATTTATACTGAAACAACTCTGGGCTAACATGGCTGACCTGAAAACTCTTATTATCTGTGTACAAGGGTACAACAAATATCAGAACCCACCCTGTATGAAGGATAAAGCCTTGGGTCTTAGATAGAAGGTCTGGTAAATACTGTATGATTTTATACATTGAGACAATACTTATAAATGTGTCTTCCTCGTAACTTTAAATATTCTAATTT